>NC_081159.1:1155000-1187500 GCF_012432095.1 Onychostoma macrolepis
ATGGGGCAAGATCCAACCTTTTTTCATTAAATTCTTTTTCTTTCTTTCTTTCTTTCTTTCTTTCTATTGTATTTATTTATTTATATACTTATTTATTTATTTTCTTTCCAGCAAAACGTAAACAGTAACTGTACTATTTTGATTTTATTTTGTTCACTTGTTTACCCAACAAAAATTACAAAAATATAATGATATTTGAAATTTCAGCTGTGTGTAATATATAATGTATATATCTTTCAAAATGGATGAAAATCATGATGCTTGCAGTTGTTCCTGTTAATTGTCAACACAAGGGAACACAACACTTTATGTCTTGAATTATTTATTTATTTATTTATTTGGACTTGAACTTTCAAGCAATAATTGGTCATGTAGGGACTGTAGCTAATATGTGACCCTGGAGCACAAAAGCAGTATACACTTTAAATATCCATTCTTTTGTTAAATTTTTTAAATGCAGAATTAATTCAGCATAAAATGTATTTTGGTGACATTACAATTGCAATTCAATTACACTGTTAATAATTAATAATTAATATTGTACTAATAACAAACTGAGGTCATAGTATCCCTTACTTTTGGTGACTTTAAAATGCATTGCAAGTAAACTTGAAGTGTGCTAATGGCACAATTATTGTGTGCTTCTAATGCAATAAATTAACCTTTATAAATAATGGCTCAGTTTAAGAAATTGCCAATTACTGACACCCCCAGCATACCAGTCAACTCAATTATCCAGAGAACTTCAGACACAGACATTTGAACATTAGCTAAATAAAACATATATTATTATTAGTAGTAGTAGTAGTAGTAGTAGTATAAATGAATGTATTTAGGTGATTCAGACATATTTTTGACTAAAGAGTAAAACTAGTTGATTTAGATGTTCCCATTGTTTCAGTGTCTGCAAAGAGATCTGTTATTATAGTAGCCTCAAGTAGCCTACATTTATTACTGAATGCTTCATTGCCTTCACAAAGTCTTTCTCTCATCATTTATTCAGACTACAAGTAAACAGCTAAAATTATTTGTCATTGCGTTGTTGGACCAGTATGAATAATAGCAGTGCAGTCTGAAGATTTGCAGACATTTAAAACTGAATATCAACAAAACTGAAATGTTATCGGTCATTTAAATCAACTTCACATTTTGAATGTCTCTTCTAATACAACTAATTCAGCTGATCAACTCATAAGTAAAAGCTCCATGACCACAGCTGAAGGTGTCAGGTAAGAGCTCCCAAAATGCAATGCTGTGGACCCCCAAGAATCACTGAAGAATAGAGTACATAGATTAATCAAAATGCACCTAGAAAAACAGACAGAGAGAGAGAGAGAGAGAGAGAGAGAGAGAGCTCTTGCCATGTGGGTTATGTGGATGTGAAAGGGCACACGGCATGCACATTAGTTCACATAGAAACAGAGCCTGGCTGGACTTCTGTCTCACTGGTTGAGTTAGCACTAAAAACATGTGTTCAGAAAACTCCAAACTATATTATTTGTCAAGTATTATCATCACATTCATGCCAGGCAGCAGATTTAGGGCCCGAATGAAACTCTTGTGCATGTCCAGTGTCTTAGTCACTTTCATTTCAACTGCTCTTTATACAATACTGTCTCTGCAAATATGAGATAAAATCTAATTAGACATTTTGTTGTTTTCCTGTTTATTACTATGAAGCTGCTTTGAAACAGTCTCTATAGTGCTATACCAATAATAGCGACTTGCTTGTTCAAATTTCCAAATGTACAGTTTGGACATTGGACATGCAAAATAGTTTTATTAGGGCCCTAAATCTCATTCCTGACATGAAAATAATGTGTACTTGAATGCACTAAAAAATATTTAAAAACATGCAAGCACATTTGTGACCCTGGACCACAAAACCAGTCTTAATTTTTCAAAATTGAGATTTCATCTGAAAGCTGAATAAATAATCTTTCCATTGATGTATGGTTTGTTATGATCGCACGATATTTGGCTGAGATACAACTATTTGAAAATCTGGAATCTGAGGGTGCAAAAAAATCCAAATATTGAGAAAATCACCTTTAAAGTTGTTCAAATGAAGTTCTTAGCAATGCATATTACTAATCAAAAATGACGTTTTGATATATTTACAGTAGGAAATTCACTAAATATCTTCATGGAATATGATCTTTACTTAATATCCTAATGATTTTTGGCATAAAAGAAAAATTGATAATTTTGACCCATACAGTGTATTTTTAGCTATTGCTGCAAATATACCCCAGCGACTTAAGACTGGTTTTGTTGTCCAGGGTCACATATGTAGCGCATTCTTATTTTTTATGCTACATAAAATAGCAAAAGTTATACACCAATTAAGTGTATATTTCTACTTCAGTAGTACTTCAGTGTGATTGCAAAAGTATACTAAATACTGGTAAATACCACTGATATTTAAATTAATTTGAAGTACTTTGAAATAAAGTATACTACCACAAAAATATACTTTTATTAGTGTATTTCTTAAAAGTGTGCTTTGAATGATTTAAAAATGAATTCAATGTTAGTACACTTTTATATTGTTATCCTGAGGTTAAATCAAATTGATTTTATTTAAAATATATTAGTAATGTAATAGTTATAAGTACATTTTCCCAACTGTGCTACTTAAATACACTAATTAGCACTAACACGTAAGATTTTGTATATATTTATTATATATTAATCTTATATTTTAAATAATAAGTGTATTTTCTATGTATGATGAGTCTATTTAAAAGTGTATATAGTTGCAATTACACTATAAGCGGTAACTAAACTTTTTTTAATGAATGTGTGCAGTTATTTTCCTGTGAATGCAGAGTTATAAAGTAGTTCGAGGTCTGTCTCATTACAGTTTCATATCACTTTGCTAAATTATTCAGTTATTTCAAAGGTCCTTACAAGCTGCAACAGCAAATAGACCAAAATCCACAAAGACAAGCAAACAAATATGACAAACAACAGCGCTTTGCCATCTCAGATGTGCATTGTTTTGGAATAATTCAACTCAGTTACTTCTTGAGCAGTTCTGCAGAAGACAGCAGTGTTGTTATTCTGCTCAGCGTTGTTAACTACAAAGTTTAAAGATGCTGAGAGAGGATTAAAAATAGATGTTTACACGTTCTCGATGAGCCACAGCATGTTCAAAGTGTTTTTAGTATATTGGTGTTTGGATGCTTGCGTGTCCTGGCTTTGTTTTGCAGTCCATCCATAATGGTTTTGTCCCTAGATATAGCTCTGCCATCTAAAGAACCCAGCAGGCAAAAACCTGATTCAAAGAAGCAAACCTTTTCCCAGCAAGCTGCACAATTGAAGGTGTCATTCACATCTGGAGCACAAACAGTGCGAGACAGGACACGTATAATCTGTGAGATGCGAGGCTTTAATGGTTAGTGTCACTGGTAATGGCAGAAAGAAATACTCAAGCCTTTTTATCTTCAAAGGACCACCTCAGTAGGTCTGACCGCTATAATATGGCACTGAACACAACCACTATTGAAAAAAAATCTATTGAAAACCTCCATATAGAGATTTAATCAGACCAATTTGTTCAGATGCAATTTTGCCCATCTATTTGAAACGGATAACACAGCAACATCACACATTAAATGCACCGAGAAGCCTTCTGGAGCATAAACATTATTCACAGCCAATTAAATGCCATTTCAACATTTTAGATTAGTAGCCCCATGCTAAATTCTCAACCTAAAGAAGCTGAATTCTGGTCTGCTAGTCAAAAAGCGTGGTAAAAATGACAAATAGCCCCATTTCCTTTGGGCTTTTATTCCTGGTGCTGGTCATTATTCTGGGTTTTCAGAAGGCACTCGCTCTCTTGCCAGTAATTTCCAGTTTTCCAGTGTAAACAATCAATCATTGTGGTCAGAAAGAGACTTTTCTAAGCAGGAGAGCTGAACCACAGACACACAGTATATGAAATGGAAGGAATCCGATCTAAGATCAGGTTTGGTTAGGTTCATTTCAGACTTACAGAGCTTTATCAGCTGCTGCTGAAGGAAGGATAAAAGCACACACAGCTGAGTAAAGTTACTGTACATTGAGTTGTGCATGCTGCATATATATTATTTCCACACATTTACAGGTAAATCCTAGTATTTTAAATTTGTGATTAATCATGATTAATCACAGTCCATGACTGTTAAATTTTTAATCGATTGACAGCACTAATATATATATATATATATATATATATATATATATATATATAGACACACACACACACAGTATATATATGAAGAGTTCATTTGAAAAAACAGATTACTCCGTTTTTAACAATTCTCAGAAATCATGTTTTTTCATTGTGCATTCCAATTAATCTCAATCAAACTGCAGTTGGGTTATTGTGCTTAAGTTAAAAAATAACAAACAAAATAAAAAACAGCTAACACAATAAAACATGATAACATAATTAAAAAAAACGTTATCTGTTTTTGCAAATAAACTCTTCATATATATATATATATATATATATATTTATACACACACACACACACACACACACACACACACACACACACATACATTTTTATTCATACACATTAAACCTCTACTGTACACTCAAGAAATATTTAAACCAGGTAGGAATGGTGATTTTCTCAAATTGGGTTAATAGTATGCATATTTGCACCTTTTACCGTCATTTGCATGCACATGCAATCTGCCTTGCTGTTCTGTCCGTCACAGTCAAAGCACTAATGCTTCTAAATTCATAGAAATATACCATACGCTGTTCTCTCTGTTGCATGAAACATGGATCTCAGATGGAAGCTGGAGATTTACTCTGCTGTGCATATGAAATGAAAGGATGTTGTCCAGTTCACTCATTAAGCTAGCAAATGAAAATCATGTAAAGGATCTGAGTTAATGCATTTACATAGTGAATGAAGGCAACCGCATTTATATAGATGGTCTCAGCTTATGACATGAATATTAGCTCAAAGGTTTTCCTGAAGTCAACAGCATGTTCAATTTGGTCTGAAAAGATATTGAACGTTTTCATATATAAAAGCTATTCAGCGACTCTTCAAAGTCCCTGGACATAAACTCGATTGACCTTCCCTTTCTCTCACTTTCTTTTGACGTCAGTAATGGGCAAATTTAGATGGTTTTTAATGTGTTCTTATATTTTGAATGTGTGTCGATATCTAGGATCCTCCATTTATAATGTGCTAGCAAGTAAATTACATTTTATTATTCCAACAGCAGCAATCATATCATCATTCAGTTGCATCATGAAGTTTCTGTTATCCTTTACCACCTGCAGCTCTAAACAGCTTCATCACCTTTTATTTTATTTATTTTATTTTTTTATTGCAGTTACCTTGGGATTTGTCATGATTTGCCATCTCATATTTCATTTGTCAAAGGTTAACTTATCTTTGTGAAAGCAAGCATTTTATCTTTCAAAACCAGCATTATCTTATAAAATGGTTTATTTAGCTGAAAAATGCAGAAGCTGGTGAAAAACTGATAACTATATTTTAAATTGAATTTGCCAGTTTTTACACTCCGGAGGGAAAAGTTCCAATTCAAAGTGGAAAATGACAGCACATTCCTCACAGCAACCTTGGTTAAAGTGTTCCGTTAGTAAGAACAGAGACTTCAGCTGAAAAATATTCAGATTTGCTGTTTGACATTGGACACATAACACGAAAATGCTCATATCCACTCATTCTCTATTACTGAGCAACATCACTCATTTCACCGCGTCAAAGTTCACATGCAAAATATTTTTATTTTAGTATTAGCACCTTGCCACAATTTAGTTTAAAACACAGATATGTATAATAATAATAATAATAATAATAATAAAATATTTTGCTCTCTATAATCTTGGGACTATGTAAACTTGTACAACGTTACATCAAAGGTGTCCAGCAGGGGGCGCTGTTACACAGTGATACACAGCACAGGCAAAAGCCTCCTGACAGAATAATAGAACGCAGAGATCAACTACAATTAGCTGTTAATAAATTAGGTGGTAGTTGTCTGTGGCTTGTGATAATTTATTCTTGAATGAAACCTTTACTCAGGACTCCCCAACAGAAACTCTGGCTCTGACGGGACGAAAAGCTCAAAAAAAAAAAAAAAAAAAAAAATTGGCTATGAGGCTGTGTGCAAGTGTCACACTAGTTTTAAAATGAGCATTTGTAGATACAAATTAAAAAATTAAGGAATTTTAATGAGCGTGAAAATGATTAGATCTAATCTTTAATAATCTATATGCAGTTTTTATTCCAGGAAGGAGAACATATAATCATTTTAAATGAGACAACTTGACAAAATGACCCGCAATATTGAAGTGTGTACTTACTACACATGTGACGAGTTCATTTGCAAAAACATAATTTTCAAAAATCATGTTTTTTCATCGTGAATTCCAATTAATCTCAATCAAATTGCAGTTGGGTTATTTTGATGAAGTAAAAATTACAACAAAAAAATAATAATAATAATACAGCTAACTAACACAAAGACATGACTATATATATATATATATATATATAACAACAACTTGATTTTTAAAAATTAAAAAGAAAAAAACGGAGTTCACTTACTTCATTTATAGATCTGAGCACACGTTGATGGAGCTCTGTTGCCATCATGTGGGCTTGTAGCAAAATACACCTCGATGCTATTTATAAAACGATAAATAAATAAAATAGAAATGATGCAGTCCTGAATAGGCTTTCAGTCATTTCGCGTTAAAACTGACTGGTTTTGATGTTAGTCTCATGCAAAACATAAATTTGTAGAGTCTTCTGTGATCAAGAGAATTAAGTCGAGATTCAATAAATGAGGAAACGCTACCACAAACTTTCTTGATATTTTTTATTTTTTTCTTAGTTTAGAACATAAAACAGTATTGTGGCTTTTACCACATACACTATGTATTCACATAATACACCATACAGCTACGAGGAGAGAGACCAAACAAAAGATAACACTTTTTACATACTGCATACTCAACATGAAAAATAGAACCAAGAACAATCTTTAACTCAAAGGAATGTAGCTGCCAGTTTTTTTTCTTTCTTTTTTTTTTTCCTCTTTAGACATTTTGTCCTTTTGATGTTTAAAACTGGGCATGATTGATACTTTTAACAGTGAGTGCTGATAGAGGGGCAGAGTTGTGTGTGTGTGTGTGTGTGTCTGTGTCTGTGTGTGTGTGTGTGTGTGTGTGTGTGTGTCTGTGTGTGTGTCTGTGTCTGTGTGTGTGTGTGTGTGTGTGTGTGTGTGTGTGTGTGTGTGTGTGTGTGTGTGTGTGCGTGCGTGCGCATGAGAGAGTGAGTGAGTGAGTGAGTGTGTGTGTGTGTGTGTGTGTGTGTGTGTGTGTGTGCGCGCGCGAGTGAGTGAGTGAGTGCTGTGTGTGTGTGCGTTTGTGTGACACCGTGGCCAAAAGGTAGATGTGAGTAAAGGAAGAAAAATGAGAATATCCAATGAAATGACAAAATGTGGCTATCAGAATGGGTGAAAAGGTTTCTCTGGGCAGTTCAGGTAGCACCAGAATATTAAATTAACAGTCTATTCACATCAAAAGCATGAGAGTACCTATTCCTCTACCTGCCAACATGCTCTTCAAGTACCGTTTCAATTATTTAGGGTGACGGCTAAAAAGGGAAACTGGATCAGTTGGAGTGCTTTTTTTTTTTTTAAATCACGATCATCAGAAATGTTGTTTCAGAAATAACTACATAAAAAGATTTAAAAATGATCAGCACCATATAGGTTTCCTCTCAAAACTAGTTCACATATCAATTTAAGAGCCCGAAGAACTGTAGCACAACAGTGTTTGCCAAGAGTCTTTTCCACAGTGAACTCTATGCGGTAGCACCATGGTTCAAAAGCCATTTAGGGTGAATAAAACTGCACCGGGCTTCAAGAGCGGCCTTGAAACGCAGCTTTTTAAACTTCAGGGTTATGTCTCACATCTCCAAGAACAAGTGACAATCTAGATACTATAATGTCAGTGCAGACTCAGAGCTCTGTAAGACTCGCCCCACACAATATTTAATCAAATAAACAATAATAAGAAATAGAATTACATGATCTACCGAGAGTTTTGAACTGAAAGCTGTCACATTTCAAACGACAAGTTTACACCTGATACTCTTTTCGGTTCTATGGCCAATGTTTTATTTTTCATGTAAAAGTGATACTTTCACTCCCTTTCGTAAGAAATAAAAATAAAAAAGTGAGTCCTGAATCCTTGCGAACCGTATTAGTCAACATGTTCACATTCGTTTCTTTGTTCTCCGTTAGTTTATGGGTTTTAGATGTGGATCAGATGCAGGGGAAGGAAGCCGGTGACGATGGTAATACAGAGGTATTGGTGTAAGTACAGTACTCACGAAAGAAAGGACAGCAGTATCTTGAGTAGACCGACAAAACATTCTGCTCTGTGGTCTGTTGTTGACGGCTTGACATACAGACAACTGAAGACTAAAAATTCAGGAATCATTCATGATTAGGCCATCATCCCTCACCAGTTAAATAATCTTACCTAAATATTTAACTATTTACATTTCTATCCCTCCCGATAAAATTCCATTAAAACAAAAACTAGGTTTCAAGTTGTCAATAATCCGTTCTTATTTTTTTTTCTCATTAAAATCAAGATTAAAAGTGCTTTTATAAAATCCTCTCTTCAATATTTACAATTTCTCTAAAATGAACAAAAAAAAAAAAAATCATCTTAAAAATAAAACGACAGCAATCACAATAACAATAATCATCATTATCATATAATAAATAAGAATAAAAAAGTAGGTACGAATGTGGATGTAGGCAGCAAGCCTGCAGTCTGTAGCGCCGTGTGTTTGTAGCATGTTGTGACTGGGACCAGTGTCTGTACAACATGAGGTAAAGAGCTTTAGGACCACTTCATGAGCACCAGGATCTCCTCTGTGAGTGTCAAGCATCTTACAGCCCTGTGTAAACCAGCAGCAGCCCTGCATTGCTCTCTGTATGTAGCTCACAGACATGCATTCACATACATTCGAACCAGTTTAGGAATCCACGAACACGCACACACACACACACACACACACACACACACACACACACGCACACACACACACACACACACGTGCATTATGTAGTTATGCATGCACCCGCACAAACTACTGAGCTGAAACCATATGCATTGCCAATCAGCACCATGAACTCCAGGTATAGGTGATCTCTCTGGGTAAAAAGAGAGAAGAGGGCTGCTTGTAACAAGAGGGGCAACTTTACAGGAGCATAAAGGCTCATAGTAGCACCAACTCCAAGAAATGTGCTCTGTCCGTTAGGCTGGTGGGTGTAACCAGCAGCGGGTAAGAAAATATCCCACTCCGAATAAAATCATCATCATCATCACAAATGGGTGACTACAGATAAATCAGGGCATGGAAGACGTGTTCAGTTTACACAGGGCCGGTTGTGTTACATAAAAACAAGAACTGGCATCTAAGGGAACCAGTTAGGCATGTCGCCCTCTAGCTTTTACCCTGTGTGTCTAAAACTAACCAGATACAGTGATGTTACAAATCTATTGATACTCATCCGTAATGGAAATTTTGCAGCAAGTCATTATTATTATTATTAAAACACATTTCTTACCTACTGTAGCTCTACACTGCAAAAAATTAAAATAAAATAAAAAGATTTTCATGCTTAGTATATTTGTTTTGTTTTCTAGTATAAATATCTAAAAATTCTTGAATCAAGATGCATTCATATGACAAGTAAAATGACTCTAGATATTAAGTTTTTGCTTAAAACATGCAAAAATATCTGACAATGGGGTCTTAATTGGCTCAATCTTAATTCAAAGGCTAAACAAGAGCCTTTTTCTTCCCCCATTGGTAGATATTTATGCTTGTTTTATGTAAAAACAAACAAAATTTTGATTTTTTAAAAATTTATATTTGATTTATATTAGAAAACAAGACAAAGATACTAAGCAAGAAAATCTTTTTTTGCAGTGCAAGTCTCTAGTCTACAGTCAATCTGAACACATGAATAGATTGCAAAATTTCAAGCCAATAATAACTGGCTGATGATTTTGGAATTCCCTGTTTGAGCCGAGTCTGGATTGTGGAAATGCTTAAGACCCACGGTGGGTTATCTGCAGCTCTTTAGGGCGGTTCAACTAAGGTGGATTTTTGCTAGCACTATCAGCACCTTAGAGAACTTGAAAATGTCACATGGGTAGTGAAGAATGGCCAATGAAACTGCAGGCAAATGAGTCAGCACCAATCAGGTGACACGATAGAAGGCTGAACCAATTACCAGGACCGCGAGGTCCCTGTCACTGAACATGACTGACATCTGCTGCTAAAGAGCACCCAGGTCCAGCACCTGCCTCCATATTGTGAGGGCAAAATTAGAGACACTTGAGACAGAAAAGAAGCACCATTTGAAGGGATGAGAAACTTTACAGATTTCATCAGAGTGGCACCGAACAGAAAGGCCCAAGCTGGTGTCTGGTCCTCTCTTTCTTGGTCACACGTTCAGTGACTAGCACAAAGATGCCTTAATGCAATCACAGAAATGTGACTTGCAATGATGTGAAGGCGCTTCATTCATATAGAGAGGTTGGTGGGGGTGGGAGAGGCAAAAAGCGCAACAAAAATGCTGATTAGCTTGTTCTCACAAGCGAGAATGAAGAAAGGAGGTCTCTCTTATTCAAGAGAGGGCAAAAAAAAAATCATAATATTAATTATACATAACAATGATGAAAAAACAATAACATTAAAATAAAAAATAGTCATCTTCATAATATAATAATAACAATACCTGTAATATCAACGTTGACAGTAACAATAGCAATTGTAATAATATTGATAATAGAGCAATAATAATTAGAATCATCAAATTCACTTAAGGAGGGGTAGCTATGGAAATCCCTCCCACGTTGGAGAGAGCAAGAGCACCATAGACAGCATGTCCGTTTGGGGAGTTCCCAAACTGCTGCCAAAATTTGAGGTAAAAGAAAAAAAAAGTGAAAAAAGTGCCCCGTCCTCTATTCTCCCTCCCTTGTGGTGGCCTGAGAGAGCTGTTGGAGCTAGAAGAGGGGAAGCAAATGGTAAAGGAGTCAGATTCATGATCCTTAACATTTCTATTCCCATCTCTGGCTCCAGGGGGCGACAGTCTGCAAGAGTTCACACAAATCGACTGTAAGGACCAGTGAGGTGTGTGGATGGGTAGGGTGAAACTGTGACTATGGTGGTGGTATGCTGTGTGGGCGCCATCCGTGTCACTATACCCTCACGTTTGTCCTTGGTTTGTCCAGGGGACGGGCTCGCCGATCCAGCCGCCCACTTGCGTTTTTTCCCATAAGCCTTAATGTCTTCCTGTGAGAGACCCAAAAGAGCTGCTTCTTGTTGCCGCTGTCGCGCTCGCTCGGCTAGGAGTTTCATCTTGGACTCCCACAAAGCCAGACCGTGGCAGGGCTGGTTCAGGTTCTTGTGCTGGTAGAAGACCAGGGATATGCGGCTCGGGTGCGAGCGGTCAGGCTTTTTGAGCGGCGTGGTGGCATGAAGCTCCCGCCGGGCGCATTCGATCAGGATTGAGCCGTGAGCGGGGGCCACTGCTACTCCACCAATGTTGGGATCCAAGAAGTTGTGTTCGCTGTCTGACCATACCTCTTCCTCGTCAGGGTCACGTTCGCTGTGGGTCTCTGCCTCGCTGTCCCAACACACCTGATTATCTGACTTCTGCAGCGCGTCGGGAAACAAGCGTCCCTCGGGAGCTGGAGATGGTGTGTTCCCTGCTGCTGAGCCGCCACCAGATTTCCAGGCTTTCTCCTGGAGTCCCAAAGGTGCAGAACCACAATTCTCTCCTGCTTGTGAGAGCATTTTATCGGGGAAAGCACCAGCAGGATTGCCTTGCCTTATGCCACCAACACCGTAACCTATGGGTCCGTAAGGACCCCATGCTTTAGGTTGGGGACTTGGGGCAGGGCTACCCCACTGTCTTGGGGTGGACGGGAGTGGAGAAGGTGCAGGTGATGGACCTGCTTTCAGGGATGGGGATGGAGATGGGGAAGGGGATGGCATTGGAGTGTTAGGGCAAGAATAGGAATTCCATTGTTGCTGCTGTAGATACTGAGGGTGTTCATGTTGCTGGTGGAGCCTCTGCTTGTCCGGAGTGAAAGGCGAATTGGTCGGACCTGGTCTGATGTTTCCATCCCAGCCTTTATGGATAAGGCTACCGTTCGGTTTGTGCCCAGGCCAGCCTTCGGGTTTTGGTGTGGTACTGGGAGTGGAGGGGCAGCTTTGAGCTTGCCCATCCGATCTGCCATCATACAGTGGCACATCCATTGGCTCCTGCTTGATGATGGGCGTAGAGCGATGTGTCTGCTCCAGGGATGGAGTACGACTGGGTGGAACAGGAGACTGGGAAACCTCGGAAGGGTGTGGGAACCCTTGAATGGATGCATCAGCCATTTGTTGCTGTGGGCGGCTGGGATAGGCCTGTGCCAGCTTGGCTTGGAGACACTGAACATCTGGCTTCTGCTCAAATGGTGCGGCAGAGACTTCTCCAGCTTTGGGCCAGGCTCCATTATCATATCCCAAGAGCTCAGGAGGAAAAAGTGCACTGGGAGGGTAGTTGTAATAACCATAGCGTATTTCTTGGAGGTTGGGGTGAAAGCCATTGATGGGGCTCTGCGCAGGAGGTTGGCCGTTGGTAGGGATGCGACCTCTTGCATAGTTACCAGGGTATGAGAACGAACTGTTCATGCTGCGGAGATCACAGGGTGCCTTGCCATTCCCTAGTGCTGGGTAGCCACGTATGGCTCCATTGAAGGGCTGGAAGTGGTCGAGAGGCTCTTTTTTGATGGTTGGTTTCACCTCCTGTTTTGGAATAGCTAGATAACAGACAAACAAGAAAAAAATATGCAGTAAATGTGTATTTTATAGTTGCTGAGTGTCAGTTTCATAAGGTTAGAGAGTTCAAGTTCAACACCTTAATTGTGGATGGTAAATTACAATTATAGTGGTGGCCAAAATTGTTAGAACACCTGACAGATCTGAAAATATTGATTTGTTTGCTTCTAAAACTTGATTTCATTTCATAATGTTCGTGAAACATGCAGATGGTTGCTCGGAGCACAACAAATATCAGATGAAGTGAGTCATTCTGTTTTTATCCACTTCTAACTTTAATATTTGGTATGTTTACCTTTTGCAGCGATTACACATCTCTCTGGCATAGTGTCAATATATTTCCTGAGAACTTCAACACTAACGATATCCCATGCCTTCTGCAACTCAAGCCAAAGGATTTTTCTTGAATGTACAATAGATCTGTCCAGATTATTTTCTAACTCGCCCCAAATTTGCTCGATGGGGTTGAGGTCCGGACTTTGAGGGGGTCAGTCCATTATTTTCAAAGTACCAGCAGATTCCTTCTGTCGCAGGTAGATCCAGCAATAGTTCGTTTTATGGGTATTGTAATGGCCAATTCAACAAAAACAACTGAAACCTCTTAAATATGCCAAGTGTTCTAATAATTTTTTGCCACCACTGTAAATAATGACATACAAAGTCCAAAGAGCACATCTCTAAAATACTCCCAACTTCAGGCAAATTAGTAGTCCTTTACTTTAAACAATCAATAGTTAATTTAACTCCCTTTTAGAATTTTTTCATGAGCTGGTTTATGCATATAGAGACAAACTGATATTTCACCACTGACCTTTATTGCCTTGCTGAGGGTGGGGTGACTCCATGTGGTGCATCTCCATCTTAATTGTCTTCTCTGGGGTTTCTACAAGCTGCAATTTCCTGTTCTTCTTTTCCGACGCAGCCTTTTTGGCCTCCAACCGACGCTGCCGGCAGGATTTAGCAGGTTCTGGAAGTTTTCTAACCTGTCGACGGAAGTTAGTGAGCACCTGGATGGCTCCAGTCTGCATTTTGAGACGCTGGTTCTCCTCACTTCCGAATTCATCGGTTGAAGAGATCTTGTAGAGCGGAAGCACATGCAGCTGCTCGTCTTCTGGGATTGTGCCCACCCTGCGATTGTCCTCTTTCGTAAGAGTGCACACCTGGAAGTAACAAAATTAGGAAGTCTAAAGGCCCGTTCACACCAAGCACGATAACTATAAAGATAATGACAGAGATATAGTTCTAAAAATGTTGTCAATATTAAACAATAGCTATGGAGTCCACACCACAGCTATTAATGATAAAGGCACAGAGAAACTATATTGTTGAAATCAATTTCAGAAATGTTTTTTCCAGCTGATGAATGATAAAAACATTGACAGCCAATCAGAATCCATCTTGCGGTCCCGAGCTCGAGAATTTAAAGCGGCAGATGAGTATGCGCTGAGAATAAACAGACAATATAGTTCGCTGGTGAGGACGCTAATATAGTTATGTTTATAGTTATCGTCCTTGGTGTGAAAGGGGGGTTAGGCCAGCTAATTCTATATATAGGGTAAATCTCCTACCGCCTATCATACACAAACACAAATCTAAATTTGACCATTGAATCCTTTTCATTTATACAGAACACTCCTCACATTTTTGTAAATATTTTTATTATATCTTTTCATGTGACAACACTGAAGAAATGACACTTTGCTACAATGTAAAGTAGTGAGTGTACAGCTTGTATAACAGTGTAAATTTGCTGTCCCCTCAAAATAACACCACACAGCCATTAATGTCTAAACCGCTGGCCACAAAAGTGAGTACACCCCTAAGTGAAAATATCCAAATTGGGCCGAAAGCGTCAATATTTTGTGTGGCCACCATTATTTTCCAGCACTGCCTTAACCCTCTTGGGCATGGAGTTCACAAGAGCTTCACAGGTTGCCACTGGAGTCCTCTTCCACTCCTCCATGACGACATCACGGAGCTGGTGGATGTTAGAGACCTTGCGCTCCTCCACCTTCCGTTTAAGGATGTCCCACAGATGCTCAATAGGGTTTAGGTCTGGAGACATGCTTGGCCAGTCCATCACCTTTACCCTCAGCTTCTTTAGCAAGGCAGTGGTCGTCTTGGAGGCGTGTTTGGGGTTGTTATGTTGGAATACTGCCCTGCGGCCCAGTCTCTGAAGGGAGGGGATCATGCTCCGCTTCAGTATGTCACAGTACATGGTTCCCTCAATGAACTGTAGCTCCCCAGTGCCGGCAGCACTCATGCAGCCCCAGACCATGACACTCCCACCACCATGCTTGACTGTAGGCAAGACACACTTGTCTTTGTACTCCTCACTTGGTTGCTGCCACAAACGTATTTGGTTCAGATGGTGTCAAGTGTGTATCTTGGTCTCATCAGACCACAGGACATGGTTCCAGTAATCCATGTCCTTAGTCTGCTTGTCTTCAGCAAACTGTTTGCGGGCTTTCTTGTGCATCATCTTTAGAAGAGGCTTCCTTCTGGGACGACAGCCATGCAGACCAATTTGATGCAGTGTGCGGCTTATGGTCTAAACACTGACAGGTTGACCCCCCACCCCTTCAACCTCTGCAGCAATGCTGGCAGCATTCATATGTCTATTTCATAAACACAACCTCTGGATATGACGCTGAGCACGTGCACTCAACTTCTTTGGTTGACCATGGCGAGGCCTGTTCTGAGTGGAACCTGTCCTGTTAAACCGCTGTATGGTCTTGGCCACCGTGCTGCAGCTCAGTTTCAGGGTCTTGGCAATCTTCTTATAGCCTACGCCATCTTTATGTAGAGCAACAATTCTTTTTTTCAGATCCTCAGAGAGTTCTTTGCCATGAGGTGCCATGTTGAACTTCCAGTGACCAGTATGAGAGAGTGAGAGCGACAACACCAAAGTCAACACACCTGCTCCCCATTCACACCTGAGACCTTGTAACACTAACGAGTCACATGACCCCAGGGAGAGAAAATGGCTAATTGGGTCCAATTTGGACATTTTCATTTAGGGGTGTACTCACTTTTGTGGCCAGCGGTTTAGACATTAATGGCTGTGTGTTGAGTTATTTTGAAGGGACAAAAAATTTACACTGTTATACTCAATACTTTACATTGTAGCAAAGTGTCATTTCTTCAGTGTTGTCACATGAAAAGATATAATAAAATATTTACAAAAATGTGAGGGGTGTACTCACTTCTGTGAGATACTGTATGTACAGGAACAATTTACAATGCATGTGCTGTAATAGTAGTTGCCTTGACAGTGAGCACAGTACATCCCTGGAGAGCATTCATTCACTTAAAAATAAGTATGATGCAAAAGCCTAACCTACACACATTGGGCCTCATTCATGAAAAATTCGTAAATATAGCAGTAAATTCTGAGTAATTTGCTCGTAAAACGGACCTTCCCGAAAACTCTCCTCCGGATTCACAAACGCTTCTTAAACTTCCGATTTGATAGTTAAACATGCGTATGTTAATTAATTCCAATAATTCGGAAATAGGGTGCTCGTGCATGCTCATTCACAATTAGCATAAACCCCGCCTATGAATTACAACTATACAAATTGCGTGTCCAGGAAAGCAGTGGAATATTCTGGCCTAGTTTCTCAGGTTTGGCTCCAGAAAATTGCATAAATGCAAAAGAGACTAATAGGCCATATGCCTAACAATAAATATTCAATTAACGTGTCCATCAAAATGTTTATAGCCAGCTGAAAAATGCCAGGTGCTCTTCTGAAAACAGCCAGCTGGTGGCGCTTGAGAATGCTTTGGTGGCACAGTGTTTTTCCAACTGAGACGCACGCTTTGGTTGCTATGATTAGGAATATCCACGGCAGTAACGTATTACTAGTATCTCATTTTGAAGAATATCACTGAATATAAAAATGCAGTAACCAGCAATATTAACTTCTATATTGCTGTTCAGTTGTTGTACAAGTAGGATGATTGGTCAGTGTAGTATTTGTCCCACCCCTCCTCCATTGATTGGATGGCTGGGTAAAAAGTGACAGTGACAAGTGCTACGTTTACCAGTTTATCAACTCTCAGCTACAAAAAACCCCAAAACAAAACAATTGAACTTGTAAAATATTATAATGGCAGTGTATCAAAATTCAGTGTCATCAGTTTGCCAAAAAGAACAGAGAACGCTTTATGCACCATTTACACCTGGTAGGGAGCAGGTGTACATTTCTTTTGTACCAACTAACATTTTGAAAATACAAACACTTTCATGAACCTGAAAATTAACAGTTTTACGAACGATTTACACAAAAATGTTTTCTGCTCGTGTTTCATGAATGAGGCCCGTTGTTTACACAAATACATATATTCATAAATGAAAATTAACATACCACAGTGCAGCCATTGTGGAGGTTATGCTGGTCTTTGTGAGCATGAGCACAGAAATCCATGCATGCAGTGACTCCTGAAAATGGCCGTCCTTCCTTCAAACCCAACCGACAATCTGAAGCAATCTTCTCATTTAAACACTGAATAACACAGAAAAATTAAATAATTATTTTAAATAAACAAATGATTAATTCAGTTTCTGTAAGACTTCCTGATAGCATAATTCACTGTACACAAACAAAGTTCTGAAACATTAAAATCACAAACTTCTTGAAACCCCACCAAACCTACAAGTCCACAATTACCAGAAAAGCGGTTTGGTTTAATGTTAATGAATTGTATAAACTGTGTACCGTTTAGTGTAGTGTGAAATTTCAAATAAAACAAACCTGGTTACTGAAGGCCTGGGGAGCCAGCGTCTTATACACAGGGGCCACATGGGTGGCCAAGTTTTGGAAGTTATCCCTGAGATTGTCCTCCTGTATGAAAAAAAACATAGCAAATGAGTTTACATGAGCTATTATGAACAGTAAATTGCTATTGTTCACACAGCCAGGGTTTGGCATTGACTTACTAACAGTGACTCAAAATTGTCCTGTTCATATCACAGCTTAAATCAGTGAAACATATACAATTTAATACAATTAAAATACAGCAAAGCTAGGGCGATGTAAAATTACCTTAGTTATTTTTATTAGGCTTGTAAAAATAACCACACATTTTTATGTGAAACTAACCTCTTCGGGGTGCTCTCCATGCAGTCTGAATTTGCGAGGGGTTTTGCTTCGAGCATACTTGCATCCATTGAAGTACATGCTCCAGGAGCAGCCAAAAGAGAAGGAAGCTCCACAGGTTTCTGGGTCCTTCCCTTGGCATGCACAGGTTCGACTGCAAAAGGCATCCACAATAAATTTAATTAAATTACAATAGATGACACCCTCTGAAGCTTTTTTACTATAAATCATGCTTTGTGACGAACAATACATTAGCTACAAGCATTGGGAGGTTTCACAAGTCTTATGAAAGATACAAATAGGGAGCATGTATGATTACATTTGTGTAAACTGTGTAATTAAAAATAATTTATATGATGTAAGACCTTTGCAATATTAGTCAAAAATGTGACTTGCGCAAATTATTATTTCATTATTTCTCTGAAAAATGCAACCTGGTTATAATGCACAATATATTATAAGAAACTGTCTTTAGGTCAACAACTTTTGGCAGTAAACCATCCAATATAACTCCACCTGATGCATGTGACCAATGCATAGATATATCAGACCCACATAATGTCCAACGTTAGTCATCAACATATCACTTGTGTCCAAACATATCAGTTAAAAACATATCAGTTGAGTTGGAAACTCACTCGTCATTGAGTCCACAGCGACGGCTGGTGGGGTTGCCGTATTTGATGAGGGCTTCTGTTATTTCTTTGTAGAGTTTATCTCCGAGAGCACGGGGCACGCCATCCCAGCACAGGATGACAACAACTATAACAGTATTGGCACAGTGGTGCCCAGGCCGTTGCTTCACAACGCATAACAATTTCTCCTTATCACTGCTGCGACGAATCACCTACAGAGAGACAGACAGTCAGTGATGATAAAGGCATATTATAGATGTTGAGTTGTAGGTGTGTTTATAGCAGCAAAGCAGAAATCACAATGTTAAGTAATCATTCAGAGGGACTACTTTGACTGCTGTGGTATTGTAAGTTAAAAACGGTGCACTCTGACTAGCTGTTGCTAGCCTAATCATGCAAGACTTTCTTAAGCCCGATTTGTCATACAATCATTCAGGTAACCCAATGCTTTTAGAAATATTTTATTTTGCACACTTACCCACTTAGCGATAGGACATCCCTGAGAGCTCTTTCCTTCTTTCCCTGTGTAAACCACCCTCTCAATACGAATAGCTTCGCCCTTCTCCCCATACCTGCCATAACAAGGGCACAGACGTTAAGTGACAAACAATTACAGTTTGAAAACAACAGTCTTAATGAAGACACATTTAAGTCACTTCATACTCAGTACAGATTTGGGTGCATGCATGTAGAAATCAAATCAAGGACATAAGCAGTTCGAGTTTGGTAAAGCTTCAGTAATGATGGAATTATGATACTGGGTCATTCTGTGCCAACTCAACTAGAGGTCCCCGGCTCAAATTTTGGATTTTTATCATTTTTATTCAGGTCAAAGAAATCGAAAACTAAAATATTAAATGTCATGAATGTATATTTCTGAGTAATCCACAGATTTTTAGAGGGAGGTCAAAATAGCAATTTTCACCTGAGATTTAGAGCCAAATTACAGGGGGGCAAAAATAACTTTAGAAAGATGGCAGCATCATTATTTTATTTTTACATAGAGATTGGTAGGTATATTAGTAAAATCCCTTGTATTTAACAATTCTTGAAGTATTATATTTAAATTGGGACACTTCAAAAATGGGGAAAAGCACTTCTTGAGTCCATAATTAAATGACAAGTTAGTTATGAAAATGTTAACGATTACATTTGATAACCGTTTTATAGTAACCTTTTATAATAACCTTTAAACACTGTGTATATGATAATTCATGTTCTCAGTCAACAACTGCTTGTCTCCTCAAATAAAATTCTCGTGCTCGAGCATGACAGCAGTAGGTGCTAAATATAAATACTGTTCAGTTAGTCTAGAAAGAGAAGCTTCAAAGATCCACAGGGGTGGGCTATGAGGTCAAAGGCCACAAAAGGGTCAGGCTTAGGCTTAAGGAGGCTATAGTCACTGTCTGACAGACAAACAAAGGGAAGGTTTTCCTCTACCCACCAGCTCCCCCCTTATCTCAGAGGAGATGACTCGGGCTATAGAAATACAGACTCTATGCCCTCAATCAGCTCTCAAATAAAGCAACGAGAGTGGACAAGTGTACCAGAGGTCAGCAAAGGTGGAGATACTCTGTCCAAATGGGTCAACAAAGTGGAAAGGGGGTAAACACCCTGTGGAGCTTTTCATATCCCTCTACATGATCATTAAAGTATTAGTAAATAAAGTTTTAAATAAAGGTAGGGGTATATTTGTAGCAATAGCCAACAATACATTGTATGGGTCAAAATTATCGATTTTTCTTTTATGCCAAAAATCATTAGGTTATTAAGTAAAGATTGTGTTCCACAAAGATATTTTGTCAATTTCCTACCGTAAATATATCAAAATTTAATTTTTGATTAGTAATATGCATTGCTAACAACTTAATTTGGAAAACTTTAAAGGTGATTTTCTCAACATTTTGATTTTTTTGCACCCTCAGAATCCAGATTTTCAAATAGTTGCATCTCAGCCAAATATTGTCCGATCCTAACAAACCATACATTAATGGAAAGCTTATTTATTCAAAATGGGCCCTTTTGTGGTCCAGGGTCACAAATGCACCATGCATGACAGCACTTGTCTATCCGAATAACCAACCTACAGGATACTCATTGCTTAAAGTTTTAATATAAACCCCACCCTTTTCATCACTTCACCTCCTACTTTAATTTCCTCTAAATTCTTTCTCTCTTGCCCTGTTATTCATTGTCTGTCTGTCTCCTTGTCTCTCCCCTGTGTGGATCTGCTGATGCTGATATTTCCTGTTACTCCTGTTGGATTCTGGGTCAGGAATTCCCTCGGGACAAGATCATAGAGAAGGAAGGTGGGAGGAGGGGGTGAAGGGAGAGCAAATGGCAGAAAAGAGAGATGCTTATCCTCAGCTGGTTAAGAATCTGTTGCCAGGATCCAACTGCCAGAGCTTCCAAACAACTCTGGCAGAACAATGACAGGGTCGCTAGGGAACTCTTAAAGCAAATGACGTGGGGGCAGTAGTAGTCCTCTGTGGTTTTTGAAGTTTAAAACCATGTTTCAAACAGTAGAAAATATAATTTTGTCTATAAATGGATTTTCACTTGAGTTTGTCTGATTGTTACTCATACTCATTGTGTATAAGAACATTCTTCTTCCAGTTACTTTTATTGGTAACATGTTACTAAAAAAAAAAGGGACAAGGCAGAAATGCGACTGTTACAGAAAAAAGCAAGCTGACTTTTAAATGCAACCTCCAAAATAGCTTCTCCAGCCAATTATACTGTTCTAATAGTAGATCAAGAAAGAATCCAATAGGCACACACTTTAGTTTTTGTGATTTTCCTGTCTGGCTTAATAAAATCTTGGGTTTCACTTTATATTGATGGTCCATTTAACACATTCAGTTGACTATAAGTAACACTGCACCTATAGCTACTAACTCTCATTAGAGTGTTAGTAGAGTATTAGTAGACTGGTAGGGTTAGAATAAGTTAACATGTACTTGCAAAGTTACTTACACTCTTAAAAATAAAGGTGTTTCACGATGCCATAGAAAGGTTCTTCAGATGTGAAAGGTTATTTATGGAACCATTTAGACAAAAAGGTTCTTCTGTTTCACAAAAGCTTCTTTGTGGTGCAAGAAGGTTCTTCAGATTATAAAAAGGTTAAGAAAGAGATGGTTCTTTGACTGAATGGTTCTTTGTGGAACCAAAAATGGTTCTTCTATGGCATCGCTGTGAAGAACCTTTTAAGCACCTTTATTTTTAAGAGTGTATAGTCGGTAGAATATCTGTTGGGACACCATCACAATAAAGAGTTAGCAGATATTAATCAAGACAGTCTACTAATACTCTAATGAGAGTTTGTTGACATGTAGGTGCAAAGTTACTTAATGTCAACAGAATGGTCAAAAGGGAACATCAAATTCTTTTTGCACCATGCGCTGCTTCCCACAAAATCTCTCTTCAGCACAATTTAATGTACAAATAATTATTTTTTTGCACAATTTCATGTACAGTATTTATGTAAAGTTCTTGTACAGTTTCAGTTTGTGTATGTGTAGTCAACTAGGTATAGTAGTTATAGTATATGTATAGTCAGATGGTTAACTGTCATATAGCTCTATTGTTTTTCCAATACTTGCATTGTTGTATGCTTATCTTATGTTTAACTAGTATGTAGCACCGTGGTCCTGCAAGACACGACATTTCGTTCCACTATATGTCCACACATGTAGCAGAATGACAATAAAGCTCGACTTGACAATAAAATGTTACCAAATCTTGATTTTAAAGTAGGATCCCACACATGGCCCTACAGGCTGTTTGCCTACATCAAGAGCTGTGAAGGTGGTGACATTATGGAATAATATCCGAACCAATAATAATTCAGACATCTGACGGGTGCCTCTCACCTCTCTTCCATCAGTTGTCTGACCGAAGCAATGTCTCGCCCAGATCCCAAATGATTGTAATATGGACCCTCGTCCTTTTCTAGGACTTGATCTATGGGAGACAGAGAGTGAAAGCAGGTTAAAGCATGGACACGCTCTTGTACAATAAAGGCTAATAATCCAAATGATATTAACAGTTTAGACCGCTAATGTGTAATGCCATTAGAACGATAGTATGAGTCAGTCGTGTGTGGGTGAGCAAGAGAGAGAATGGGACAGAGAGCTTGTCTGGGAAAGAGGCAATTTAAGGTCACATTCCACTCAGGGTGTATGAAGGGATAAAGGCGTGACTAAAGTCAGGAAATGATTTGTGGGAACGTCCTACGTAAGTCTTACAAAAAAAGTGTTTGTGAGAAGAAAAACATCTAACGGCTGCTTACTACCTGCTTACTCAGCAGGGTAAAACACCAACAATAGATGTAAGAACAGCTAACAGCATGGGGAAAATTGAGTGATTTACATAGAGAAGCACAAAATATGACAGAAAAAGACAAAATCTTTTCTAAAAATATTCTAACATGGCAGAATACTGAAGGTACTACATTAGGGGCAGGTTTGAGTGTGTTTGCAAGTATCAAATTACACTGGGTGTTCCCTGTGGTGTTGACAGAGTGCTATAAGGATTCACTATGGAAACCTCCCTTCTATTGTCCTTTGCTCTTAGCAACAGTCAAGCTTCAACAAGTGTTCAGGCAAAGTTTACTCTCCTTAAATTCACACTTTCCTCAATTATGCCAAAGAATATTGATATTTGTATCAAATGGTTAATACACATTTCACACACTTAACCAAAACCTCTGAAGTGACACAATAAGAGATACGAGGCCCAAGCTGAGAGGTTGCAGGCCATTTCTTCTCACCCTGTCCTCCCTAATCCCTCCCTTCTTTGATATCTGACCACAGTATATCATATGATATATGAGCAGACTCTCTTCATTGTGAATGCCTCCTTTGCAGAAACTAGCTGTACTCACTGTACCGACAGTCTGAACATAGACAGAAGGCGGTGCACTGCACTGGCCCAAAGAATTACAATGGGCTCCTTTCTTCAAATCTATTGTTCCTCTGCAAGAGGCACAGAGAACAGACTGCAATGCAATGCATGGGCCCCTGATAGAGCGTGCATTCTCAGACATGGCCCAACACTACCCTGAGAAATGTGCTGATGCAGAAATTATATGAAGAAACACTTAAGGCTTCCTGAAGGGAACACTGATGATCAATTTAGTCTACATTGTAATAAAGTGAAACTATATTAAACATAAATTGCTTTGTCACCGGCGATTGCCTAGTGGGCAGTGTGCCGACAAATAACGCCATTGTGTTACGGGTGTCCCGAGTTCGAATCCCACTTTTTTTTGGCAAAATGGCAAAAATAAATCTTAGAAAAAAAATATAAATTGCGTTGAAAAATTCTAGGTGAGTTAGCCAAGTGGGTCTCATGTTCTCATGATGAGTAGAAAGTGAGGGGTGGTGGGGTTGTGTGATGTACTATACTGGCACAAAATTTCAAATGTCGTAATTTTTTGTGCTTTTATATTCCTGTTTGAGAATATGAGTGATCTTGCCCTCCAGTATATTTTGCTGGATCAAATTCTCTCACTTACCTACGCAGTCACAGGTGGGAAACTCAGGTTGGGTATCTTTCCCAGGTGTATCCAGCAGGTTCTTGGTGGGAGTGTCCAAGTAGCGCAATGGTGACTCAAGAAAACCTTTAAGTGAAGGGGAGGTATCCTTGGTGGGAGTATTCAAATCGGCCCTCTCTCTGTCTGCAGACAAACATGCAGTTGTGGAGACCACTGTCACGCCACCAGATGACTCAATCTTTATACGTTTAGCCGGAGGGGAGAAAGGTGTGATGAAGGGGTGCTGTTGCTCCAGAAATGCATCCTGAGCTACAGACAGGGGCTGCCCAAAAGGTTTCACGTCTACCTCACATTCCTCACTTTCCTGTTTGATAGTACAGAGCTCCTCAGATGGCCATGGTGTTTTTTCGTTCAGTCTTTCAGCCACGTCCTTTTGACCTTCATCCATGGGCTCAGAATCATTTGTGGGAAATGGAGGGCAGTTATTTGGCTGCTTTGGGGATGGTGACTCGGGTCTGGCTTGTCCTGAGTTTGGTTGTGACTCGGTCACCGCTGGCTGAGCAGGGCCATTTTCTGGGGTCTCTGCTGCAGAAGCTGAGGAAATGGTGTCCCCAAACTCCTCCTCAAACTGGCGAATAAGCTCTTCGAATTTTGGATCTAGGTTACTGAGGCCAGCCAGAGAAGGAGTCTGCTGTGTTGTAGAGGTTTGAGGTGTGATACTGGTTGTTGGGATGCTATCATTTAACCCAGCTGGGCCTGAGCAAGCTGTCACCTTCTGGGTGGATGGTGCTGGGACTGACACGGGGGTAAAAGAAGAAAGGGCGTTTTCAGAGATAGGTGCACTACTGCTATTCAAAATGGATTCCTGAGATTGAGCTGGAGCTGGGTGGCTCTCAGCCACCTGAGAGGGGGGAAGCCCAGCTTCCATGCCTAGTAGAGATGGAGCAAGCTGAGATGGTGCACATCCTGGGGAAACGAGGGGAGGTTTCGATACTATAATCTGCTTCTGTGGGAGGAAAGATGGTTGGGAAGCTTTCTGTTTATGCTTCTTGATAACAATCTGTTTGGGTTTTGGAAGAGGTGTGCCCAGTGGACCAAAAAGCCCACCCACTGGCTGCTTGAGAAGAGGAGAACTCTGAGCGCTCTTTTTCTTTTTGGGTTCTTTGTGCTCCTGTTTGATGGTTATAGGACCCTCTGGCATAGCCTGTGGCCACCACTTACGAAGGTTCTGACAAGCCATGGGGGCTAACGGATTGAAGGCAGGGGAATTAGAGAAGAGGTTACGTTTATGATGAAGGTGCTGCTGTAGTGCTGCCTGAGTTGAGTGCCTAATGGTGGGGGAAAACTGCTGACCCTGGAACTGCTGCTGGCCATTTACCAACCCCTCCTGGCCCACGACTGCACACCCTGAGCCCAGGTACTCCTTTGCATCCACCTCCTGCTTGATGTGAAGCATCCCAGTAAGGCTGGCCTTTCGACCATCCTGCAAGCTGGGGTGAGGGAGTGGGAACTTGAAGGCTGAGTTGGTATACTTTGCGCCGGTGTCTCCGAGGAGCTGCTTTAGCTCGGACACTGGGTCGCTACCGCCTTGGGATGGGTTTATAAAACGAGGCTGAGAATCAGTGTTCACCATCATCCATGGGTTCCGAGGGGAGCTTTTCTCACAGCTTCCAGCTGTGCCCTGGTTCCACTGCTGGGGTCGGGGATTGAGGGTCGATGGGATGCTTGCAAAAGGGGACTTGGAGGATGGGTATGTGGAAGCATAGTGAGATGGGCTAGACAAAATATTTGGTGCAGGGGCCTCACCCTGAGACTGAGGTCTCTGCTGATCCCATGACAGCTCCTTTTGAGGATAATGTCCCAGAGGGATGGACTGTGGCATAGCAGAGGAGGAAAAAAGAGGACCAGGTGATGAAGAGACCACTTGTGGCATACTCTGCGGGTAGGAGGTTGGCAGATGCTGATGGTGATTTGCAGGTGAAGAGGCGCCTGGAGGAACAACAGTTTGTGGGTCAGTGGCAGACAACTGGGTTAGAGCCTCAATTGCAATTGCTGTTTGCAAGCTAACATTTCTTTCCTTGGCTATGGACAGAACAGTCGGGGAGCAGGGAATAGGTGCTGGTGGGCCAAAGGGTCTAGGAGCAGAGGGCTGGTTAACATGGGGATGTGGATTTGTGTCTTGCACACATGAGGGGTTACCTCCACATTGTTGAGGCTGGGGTTGGGCATGACGATGCTGTGCATGCGGCTGTGGAAGAGCACCTGGAATCTTACAGGAACCTTTATCCTGGGAGTTAGCCACTATTTTGATTTGCTTTTCCAGCCACTCCAGGTAGTCAGGACAGTCTGGGCCATCACAATCACAGTTAGGTGGCTTGTGGCCATGACGGGCCTTGCTCAGTGCTGCCTGAAGTGTGTTTAGATCTTCAGGGGGGTACATCTCACCATCCACACCTTTCTGTCTGGCGTCCTCACCTCCATTAGACATTTCCTGATTAAACCTTTCATACAGCTGAGCTGTAGGCGTCTGACAAAGTTGACGGTTGGTGAAAGGTGGCAGTGAGCCAACAGTAGCAGAAAAGGCCACCAGGGTTCGTGCATCCTCCATATCCACATCATTCACTGGTGTACTGGCATTTTGGCCACTCCAAGCACCCTGTTGAGATTCAGGATTTGACTTCCCAGCATGCTCAGGGACCCAACCTGGTGTCTGGGAAATACATCCAGCTCCCTCGTGGTAGTTGTACTGGTGTTGCTCCCTGGCCACGCTTCTGACTTCTTCATCACAGATATTTTCTTCATTTGCTGCATGTTTGCTTAGCCCATTAGACAGCTCCTGGTTTAACACGCCTTCATCCAGGCGGTCATGGGACCCAATTTCCATCTGGCCTCTTCCTCTGGGGCCATCCACTGAACCCACCACAGAAACAGTCTGTGGAAGAGCAAAAACATAAGTTACTTGACAACGTTTCAGCAAACTAAGGTTCATATACGTTTTGAGTCCATGCATCCGATTCAACACTACCTTTGTAAACCATTTGTAGCTGTAATGCATTTATTACATCATACAAAAATATAGGGCAAACACTAATTTAATATATCAATTGCAGTCTAATTCAAACAAAGATCATAGTATTTTGTTCCGGAATTGCGACATAACCATTGACCTCTTTTAACTAAACAACATACCCTGACCTGTTGGACTGATTCATCTCGGTATTCTCTGTAAGGTTTCTGCCTGATTTGAGAAAAGGCTACATAATACTTTGCTCCATGGAGATCCCTGGGTCTTCTTGTGTTCTTCTCCTGCTCCCTCTCTGTCTTTCCTCTCTGCTCTCAAGAAAACACATTCCGCAAAGATGACATAAAATGACCACTGGTTATTGCAGTGTTGTCTATAGTCAAATTTATAAATGACATTGAGCATAATTTATGCCTAAATTATGTACATACACTAACTCCAGGCATATTCTGACTAAAACAACCTGAGCCTACCTGTACATTTTTCAAGGGCACAATGGAGACAGAACAGGACTGCATTGTGTTCAACTGTCTCATGCAAATACAAACCCATATTTACATTTATAATACAACTGCTAATGCCCAAGTCAACATACTGAGAACCTCTTCCTGGTTCTTGGTTTTCAAATATCCTCTCTGCTGGTCTCTGAACACTCTATTGTGCTTTTTTTCTTTAAAGGGTTAAATGAATGTTGTGGAAACTGTGAACCAGTTCCAGATAAGTGTGAAAGGGCAATATCTACATGGAACAACATCTTCCTGGCACTTTTAGGTCATAATGTGTCTCTGAAGCAGACCATATCATCACAAATTGATGATTTGATCATCATTGACAAAGTGAGTGATGTGTGTAATGCCTTCAGTGCTCGTATATCTGAAGCTCGTATATCCTTTGCTGCACAGATGACAAATACAGAGTGCTTTGTCTATGATGAAGGCATAACTTAAAAAAAGAGGACCTTGTGGTTTTATCATGCCAGCTAAATGAAATGAATCACCCATTTAAAACTAACATGCAAACGTTTATTCTTAAGCAGTAATTCTGTAAAAGCATCAACAGTACTTGAACTTTTTAAATAAAATAAAATTATTTCGACTGCTGAAACAAGACTTGAATGTTCAAGAGTTCACCTAACAGCTCTGTAACTAAATGTCCAAATCTCTCTTATGGCGCTTTTCCACTGCATGGTGCGGCACGGTACGGTTCAGTACGGCTCACTTTTGGGGGGTTTTCCACTGGGTACAGTACCTGGTACTTTTTTTAGTACCACCTCGGCCGAGGTTCCAAGCGAACCGTACCGTTACCAAAACGTGACGTGTAAACACTGCTGATCACTGATTGGCCGGAGAAAATCGTCACTGCCAGGGAGAGCGCCAGCCCCTGAAGCAACAGACCCGCTAGATTTAAATCAGCACAGCCAGCGAGGGGTCGAACACAACTGTTTTGAATGAGCGCACCTTTCTTTTAACAACCAAAAAATGGCTGTTTCATTGTCTGTTGAGGAAGTACAGACTGTCTTCTCGTTGATAGCCGAGGAGCGGATCCAGCGAGAGCGTGATGGAGTGACGCAAAATTAAAAAGTTTTTCAGGATTCACGACAGTAGAGGCAGCGCAACTATAAGGATACGTGAATAATCCTGCCTACTCTAAAGCGGTACTAAACTGCAGTGGAAACGCAAACCAAGCCGAACCGAGCCGTGCCGTGCCGTTCTGAACCGTGCCAAGCCGAGTCGTACCACGCAGTGGAAAAGCCCCATTATTGTGCCTTCATTGTGACAGTTCTTTTGATAGGTTATACTAATGGGCAAGTTGTTCAGACACCTCTGTGATGGTGTCTGGTCAGACCCCCATGGGGCTGTGTGCCAGCCACTGAGCAGACTGTGTTTGTATGTGTGTGTTTCAAAAACATGTGTCAGACGTGGAGCGTGAGTTAGTACCCCACTTACCAACACTGGTCACACTCCAACTCTTCAAAATAGCTGAACCACACAATTGTTACAACAGGCTCTTTTTCCTCTTTTCAGTGATGCAATGAAAACCCACGTGCACACCGTCACGCAGAAAACTTACACAATACAGTCTTAGTGCCACCACATGAATGCACTTACAAGCAAAAAAGGACTAGATAGTTTGTATTTCAAACATCAGAGAGTTTATTCATCACATGCGCCGTGCAAGATGTGTATCTGATTCTTTGGATCAGTGACACACATATATATGCCTCACACCTGCAAACACACACCTGTCTGACAGCAGAAAGCACGTGCTTAGGCAATTATCTGAGGCGTGCCAGGACTTTCAGTGCTGCCAAAAATCTCTCTCTCACTTCTTAGTCACAGTTACAACTACTACCAAAACATTAACACGCCCAACCAGAAGAGACTGTAAAACCGGTTTTGCTCAGAAGTATGAGGTGCCCTTTAAACTTAGACCGTACGCTGCTTCCACAGTGTTACATGTAATTAACCACTGTCTCAAAGGCTGACCGCACAAAGCAAAAAAATAAAAAGAAATAAAAAGAAAAACACGAGAGACTGCAGATGAGGTTTAAAGCATAGTAGTAGACAGCTGAACATGGCAAGACGCACAACACCCCCCGTGCTCCAGTGTCTATCACGATCAAAATACAAAGCTCAAGCATACAGAGAGAGAACCGAACAGATCGGCGTCTACTCACAGTGGTCTAGCTGTCCCAATAACGCTGCTGGAGAGACAAAGGTGGGAAACGTGGACAAGAAAGTGCATGGAATACGGCTTTCGCGACAGTGCCAAATAAAAAAAAAAAAAAAAAAAAAGAAGCCAGCCGGTGGAAATCCACTACGGGTTTCTTTCTTTTCTCTTTCAGTCTTTCTTTCTTTCTTTCTCTCCCTCTCTTCTCAGTCAGCCAGGCAGTGCGGCACACGGACGCGCACACACTCACGCACACACTCTGTCATACACACCTCCCCCCAAGCACACACACTCGCTCTGATTCTCTTCCTATCACCACTATCGTTTCTCTCTTTCTCCCTCTCTCATTATGTCTCTCTGCTCCTCCCTTCCCTTTTTCTATATTCTCCTTTTTCTTTCTGCTTTTTGCATTTGCCGTCTGCTTTGCCCCCACCGCTCTCTCGCTCTCTATCGTTCGTTCGCTCACTCCCTCCCCCTTCACTCGTTTTCTCCCTCCCTTCATTTTCCTCCTCCCCCCCTCTCTTTTCTGTGTGTGCAGAGTGAGAGAGGCCATTATCTGAGCCACACTGGGCACGTACGATGGAATGGTGGAGCGTGCAAGAAATACAGCCGCTGCAAAGCGTAAAGAGAGAGAGAGCTCAAGTGGCAGACTGGCTGGCAACTGCGCTAAATAAAGGACCGGCTGAACAGATCTATGGCTTACGTGCATGCAAAACGAAAATGAGCAGTTATTTGTTATCGTAGAGATGTTTTGGTGTCGTTTTTTGTTGTTTGATCTGGGCTGTGAATTCTGAGAGGCTCCATAAGATGGAGGCTGCAGCAGTTAAATGCAGACGTCTACTCAAACACTAAATGGCAGCTGCTGTGTGATGACTAAGAATGGCACAAAAAAAAAATAATAACAAGAAAGGGAAATCGATATATTTACGCCTGCCATTATTGTGCTTTCCTCGACGCTTCAGTTTGTTCGAAACGTTTATTACTGCGCGCATTAACGTTGATTTCGAACAGATGATGGCTGGCAGGAGATGCTCACAGAACAAACATACACAAGTGCTGCTGTCAAACCAAACTCGGGAGGGGAAAAGAATGTGTAAAAATGGCAACATATACGAAGCATATACATGGTTGCGCTTATAGAGACCGCAGATATAAGAGTCAAGCAGCAGCAAAAGAGTCTCGAAGCCAAGAAACACAGGATGTGAGGAGGAAAGCACAGCGACTGTCAGAAGCAACCACAAGGTACAGCGAGGTTACCGGGGACCACAGAGACATAGGAAGCATGAAGTTTTGAGGGAAAAGACAACGATTTTTTTTTAATTTTGCTGCTGGTTATTTAGTTTGACTCGTCGATGGTGTTTGTTCTGTTTGGAAGCGAGGAAGGGCGACGAGGTGCTTTTGAAGAGGTGATGTTCGCGTGAGGGAGTCCAGGGTAGAATATAGAAAGCACGATGGTAAGTGAGTGTTCGGTGTGAAGGACGAATTTGCTATCAGTCTCGCAGTTCTTCGTCCCTTTTCTGAGCCACTCTTGCGCTTTCTTTCCTGCCTAAACACTTTGCTTCATGCCAACCCATCTCTGCGAACTCTGAAGCTTCTCAGCTGGGTCTCTCACACTCTGCATCTTTTCTATCTCTCCCTTTCCTCCATGAGCTGATTTTGGTACTTGTTCTGTTCAGTAGGAGATAAAAACACGGCAATCGTCTTTGACAGTCGCCTCGGTAGAATCGCTTTCGCATTATGAAGATGCGAACACAGACTACGCGCAATTTGGATTAACCCGCATAACCTCTTGCCACGTTCGCGACTCTCTCGTCTTGTCGTCTTTCCTTCTGATCAGTGTCTTTCTCTCCCGCTCGCTCTCTCTGTTGAGTCCTGCCAGTTGGATCGCCACAGTCAACACAGTGAGGGCAAGGCAACTCCACGGACAAACACAAGCCCGAGCGGAGAGGTAAAGTGCACTGTCACCAGCGGAGGAGAAGCGAGTGAATGAGAGAGAGGGAGAACGGAAAGCGGGAACCGTTATTACGCCGCCGTTGCGTCATTCAACGGTGATAGAGGGCTGGGCAGATGTGTCATAACACATAATGTAGATGTGCCTCCCCTTACACACATACACTCGCCGTCTAAGCGTGCTCCCTCGCTCCTCTCAGCGTGACGCAGCAGTTCTTGTGCCCTGTAGTTACCTCACCCTTCCTGTTGCATGTTACGGCGCATCAGTACTGAGAGGAGCGAAACTAGAGCGCTAACATTATATGCAGCAATGCGGAGCTGACATAACACGATTACATAGCAACATTACAACAACCAGCACTCTTTCATTACGGCTCTAGGTGTCTTTATACTTTGCAAACAATTTATGCCACGACTGGCGAACAATGTACATGCTCTGAGACACATAAATCAGGTGACCAGACACAAATTTTTAAGCACACACACATTTAAAGGGATAGTTCACCCAAAAGATAGTTCAACCTCGTGCCGACTTTTTCTCTTCTGTGAAACAGCATTGTACTCTCTTTGAATGAAAAAAGCTTAAATATGAAAATTCATACAGTTTTGGAACAACATGAGTAAATAATGACATCATTTTCAGTTTTGGTTGAACTATCCCTTTCTTGTCACTTACGTGATACTAGCTAATATTGAAAGACAAAAACGATACATACCTC
>NC_081159.1:1192500-1270000 GCF_012432095.1 Onychostoma macrolepis
TGTAATTTTTGATTAGTAATATGCATTGCTAAGAACTTCATTTGGAAAACTTTAAAGGTGATTTTCTCAATATTTTGATTTTTTTGCACCCTCAGATTCCAGATTTTCAAATAGTTGTATCTCAGCCAAATATTATTTCAATTATATTTCAAAATTGACACTTAAGACTGGTTTTGCACTCCAGGGTCACAAATAATTACATTGTAAAATGTGTTCAAATAGAAAATCGATATTTTAAATTGTTTCCACTGATCAAATAAATGGTGAGCAAAAAGAAATTCTTCTTTCAAAAACATTTAAAAAATCTGTGCGCATACGTATATTTTATATACATATATCTATAGATCTAAGGTAGAAATTACAACTCACCGGGGATCAGGTGTAAGATGAACAGAGAGATAACACCATTATTGAACTAGTTCTCAGCTAATGTGCCACAGTACATCTGGTCCATTCATTTTTCATTAACTGCAGTAGTGCAGTCATCCATTCCTCAGGAGATGCAAAGCCACAAGCCAAAGTGAAGGGCAAACAGGTGAATGCATGTGAAATTGGACTAAGATACACTGGGTTCAAAGACACTGGAACGAGACCATGAAGCAATGGTCTCTTATCAATGCACTCCTTACTAGCATTGCACAACAACCAACTTCTCCTGTAATATGTAATTTGTCTGCCACTAGAGTCACCAAACTAATGCCTGTTTTCAAACAGGTTTGCCCAAACACTGCATCTATCTGTCAATGATCTCAAATTCACACAATCCAAAATTCACAGTCAATGTCGCTGTGCTGAGATGAAGTCACAGTGTTTACCATTTTTAGGGTATAAGACTTTATTATAGCCGTCTCTGCACATTAAGCTGTGAGAGTATTTTAGTATCAAACATTTAACATCAAATGCGACCACTTCAACCTTTAACTACCCAAGCTGCATTGGTTTCTGTATTATCTTAAAAGCATCTGCACGCAGCTGCAAGTTTTCAGCGCATTCATGATGGTTCAGCACAGAGCAGTTTCTTTACAAAAACAGACAAGAATCTGCAAGCATTTATCGTAGCTGTATCAGTTTCCAACCTCCTGACTTTGATCAAAAGTGTATAGTTGTAGCTGCCGCTTTTAAAGATCATCTGAACATGTTTAACCTGTTTTGTGAAGAATCCCGCATGCAGCGTGTTCAATGTAAACACCTTTCTCACACATCTGCTCTTTCTGCATACACACTAATACACACAAACACACACACCAGCTCACTTGACATTTAAAAATGCAAAACAGGATGCATGGTCTGCTGAAGTGTGTCATTTATTTGGAAGTTAAATTGTTTTCTGCTATACCAGGTTAATATGTAGAGACAACAATAAGCAAGCCATTTATTGGCTGATACCCTGAAAAAGTACACTGTACCAGTATCAAAACATTTCTGTTTGTTTGTGTGTGCCGACCTGGCACAGCAACTATATGACAATGGAGGACTGTTTGGGAAACCGGTTTAAAAAGAGGTGTTTTTTTTTGTTTTTTAACTTGGTTGAGGTTAAACTGAATTGGTTGAACTGTTGACTTAAAAAGCACTACCTTAATGGAAAATCATTGCATGTTTAACCCAAAACACCTCTGTATTACACAATTCCAAGAACATGTGGTGCTTATCATACATTAGTATACAAAATCATTTCTAATTTAATTACAGTATACATGCTTGTTACACGATTTTATTATAAAACTAGCTTGGCTTACAACAAAAGCATATTGAATTTGTTTAGCTCAACAAAAGGTTTTGCACAGGTAAATATATAATAGCCAACATTTGAAGTGGATCAAAACAGTTCATCAAAGTTGTTACAAGAACGCATTTTGGTTTTATAGGACAACTTTGATGCAATGTTTTGATCCACTTCAAATGTTGACTAGTGTAGCTATACAACAAAACAAAGAACAGTAAACATAGAATCAATTGAGTAAAATGAATCATGCATTACTGTTAATTTTAAACTCAGTCCTAGTATGTGCTTGTAAACTGGTGGTATATTTTACAACAAGATCCTTCTCAGATCACTCACTCGCTGGACTTTGGAATGTTTGGTTGGGTGGATAGACAGGGAAAAACAGACCTAATGTTACGCAAACTTCTTTGCTTCGAGTATAGCTCGAGTGTGTGTGCGTGTGAGTTTTCACGTCATGTGTGCGAGGGATGACAATGCATCAGCTAATTAAAATAGTTTCCCATTTTTAACATCCCGTTTTCTCAGTAGTACACTGCAGTCTCGGTTAACTCACAGTGACATCTGTAGAAAACAACTGGTTTATTCCAGAGCGAATTACATCGTGAGCATTATCTCAGAAATGAAAACAAGCGGCTTCCTGCCTTTCGCATTAATTTTAAACGCTCACGCTCGCAAACCATTTCCCCTCAGAAGCACACATTCACATATACTACATACACACAAATACCGCATCACGTGAGTGGTCTCATGGGCGGGTCTGAACTATAATTACAGCCGTGATGTCATCTGCCACTCACTGTTGCCGCTGAATCTAGGTCACCGTTAACCCCTTCCCGTCACGTCAGGGGATTCCGCACACCTCCAAAAGAGCCATTACTGCATACTTTCCATGAGCTCTTTAATGTGGTGCTGCCTCCCATGCAACTTTCGGAGCATTAAACGAATAAACGAGGTGATGATATAAATTCACCCCACAGATCAACCGCTTACAGTAGAGCAGCGTCAGCTTTTATAGTCAACTGCGCTTTCATGTTTAGGTTATCCCCACAACTACAGTACATCACGTCAATTGGAAGCCAAGCCAAAGGAAAGAAACACTACACAGAAACAACACCGAATGATCTTCATTTTGTCCGTACCACTCAACAATTTCTGGGTAAGGCTGAGTAATTATATAACAACACAACGTTAACGTCACCACATGTGTTGCATCACAGCAAAATGCCTTGACAATGCCAATCCACAGTGATCCAGATCCAAAGTATTTTGAGAGCACATGAACATGTGATGCAAGCCGTCTTCTCACGGCAAACTGGTAATTGTGAAGCGCGACAGACGAGGGGCGTGCTGACCAACTGGTAAGCAGCAAACAAAATTATGAGACGATGCTTTTAGGCAAGTAAGATAAACCAATGCATCTGAGTGAGGTTATGTAAGACCTTGTGAGTGCATGTAGGTGTAAGCAATTTAGTGACGATGCATTTGATCACATGAGCCACAACAGACGGTCAGACATAATCTGACATGGATTATACATTCTAGATTCAAGATGAAACGCCTAAAAAAACATCTCTTCCATCTTTATTTGAACCTCTAACTCTAGGATCAAGCTCTCTATTCTAATTCTATTTTTTCTATTTGTTTCCTTTTTTTATAAAAAAAAAGACACTTGACCCTCTTGACCCCTTGTTTTCTTTAAAAAAGGGCATCTAACACTAGCTTTCTCTATTCTTTTTCTACTCTATCTGCTAGTTTTCTTATATATATATATATATATATATATATATACACACACACACACACACACAAACATACATATACAGTGCTGTCAAATGATTAATCGCATACAAAAAACGTTTTGGTTTACATAATTTATGTATGTGTACTGTTGATTTATTATGTATATATAAATACACACACACAGTGTATATTTTAAAATATATAAACATTTTTCTTATTTTGGATAAGATTAAGCGCGATTTATCGTTTGACAGCATTAATATACGTGTGCGTGTGTGTATTATATATATATATATATATATATATATATATATATATATATATGCTAACTGAGACTTGTCAAAGCACTTGAATATTATTGGTCTTTTTAACATTTTGATTGCTTCCATTGTCCTCATTTGTAAGTCGCATTGGATAAAAGCATCTGCTAAATGACTAGATGTAAATATATAAACCTAAGCAGTGACTTCTGGCCGAAGCCGAAGCTAAACCCGCCGGTGTGTGGTGAGAGCGCAGAGAAGAGCGCCGGTGCTGTCGAGACTGTCTGCTTGATTTTACAGCAGTCGCACCAATCCCGATTTCTCGTACGTGTAAATCAGCATATTCGCTGAGGGTAATTCGCACCTAAAGCTCTCAAGGCCCATCGAGTCTCTCTTAACTCTGACGCTACATGTTACTCTCAGTCCATAAACACTCCGCCACGTGCTCGCTCACACGGACACACAAATACAGCGGCGTCACCGCGCATGCGCGTGTTTATGTGACCCACTAACTTTTACTCCCTTTACCTCAGATGACTGGAAACTTTGGCAATCCCGCCCGCCACTCTTTTCTCTGTTCCTGGGCTTGACACAGAGCGCAGAGAAAAAGGAAGACAGACAGACTGACAGACCGAGCAAGATAGAGCCAAAGAGAAAGTGAGAGAGAGAGAGGCCACCACCTCCTCCTCCTCCTCTCTTCTCTCTCTTTGCCAGGCGAAGCTCACGCCTACATCTCTTCCAATGAGCGCAGAGCCCGGGTCTCTTTAAACCGGGGCCTAGTCCAGGCTAGCGTCTTCTCGCCCCGCTCGAGAATCTTCACTAAAGCGCACAGGATCAGAAACGAAGGCCACAAACACTGAGTCGCACCTGCAGCACACAGGTGGATGCATAAACGCAGCTGTCGCGCCGCATCTGGGCACGCATCGGGCCTGTTGAGTCACGCAAAACACACAAATCATCAACTGCAGCTCAAAACATCATACCATTCCTGATTCATACCCATCAGAGAGGAATATCAAAAAGTGTTAACATCTGCTGTAACAAGACACACACAGACAGACAGCTGGCCATGGGGTATTTAGCTCACCTCTTTAGCCAGGTTTGGGATTATGGACCGGGTTTTTACGTCTTCAAAATATTCCACCTTCCAGGACAATCGAGGAAAAAAGAAAGAGGGGAAAGAGCAGATTGAGAACAATCAATGACAATAAAAAAACATCACAATCATCCATAAGCGTGAAAAAAGACATGAATCATTTTGATCTCATCTCAAGTCATGAGTCAGAAAGGTTTAAATGATGACAAAGCTCATAAAATAGAACATGCTAAATAAATAATCAAATTCTGTCCTTTGCATTTATACAGTCCTGCCAATTATGATCTAAAACATACCAGTATGGCACAAAGAGACATTTAAATGTGAGCTAACGCCAGCTAGTTATTTCTGACCCCAGTCTTTCTAATAAACCGGTGCTGTTCAGAGTCTAACCCCCCCCTCCCTCCCCCATCTGCCATTACTGTCCGTCATTTTTTCCCCTGTGCTAATAAATATTTACCTACTCAGCCTCGCTGCCTTCGCGTCTTGCTCGTCGGTGGCGAGAGGTATCCCCATCAGAAGACCCAAAGCATTATTTCTGGGTCCCCCCCACCTCTCTCTCGCTCTGTCTTTCTTTATCTTTCTTTTCTTCTCCCTCTCTCTTTCTGGTCTCTGTCCATTCAGGAAGCCATCTTGTGTTCTTAATCCTGTTTTACATTAGCTCTCGTACGCTTTCGCTCTCGCCCTCCCAGCCTCTCTCTCTCTCTCTCTCACTTCCTCCAATTCATGGCTCGACCACATACACACAGAAGCATTTTTTTTTTTAAAAGGCAGTGTGATCGCTATCACTGCTGCACTATAGCCTCCTCCCTCTCTTTCTTTTTCCTCTTCCCCCCTTCCCCCCTCTCCAAACGAAAAAGCTAACAGAATACGTGATGTGAATACTCCTTTCCGACCTACACACACTAACGCGACGTCACGCCATCGATAGCTCACAAAGAGCGGCCGCCGGCCAATCGGAGGCGAGCATGAGCACTGCTGCTAGGGTGAAGCAGACAAGAGGAGAGAGAGAGAAAATGGGCGAGAGACATAGACGCAGAGAGCACGAGGGCGGGATGTGCTGGATAAAGAAAGAGAAGGGGGCGCGTGCTGCGAACAATGCGTGTGCATGTGCGTCTGTGCGTTTCAGACTTGGGGGAAGGGTTTCTCTCATGCACGCTGTGGCTGTCAATTATCTAACCCGGCTTGCCTTCCTTAAACAATGGCTCTGGAATGTGGTATCACTGAAGACCATCTGTGTCTCGGCTGCATGCAACAACTGGACTGGACTGCGCACATGCATTTGCACGCCGTGTCTTTGGTGCAACGACGCACACTGACAGAGAAACGCACATATGCAATCCTCCTCACCAAACCGGTGATGCGCGATCAGCTGGAGTCAGTGGTTTGAAAACACGCAATTTCCATTCTTCCAACCAAAAAAAGTGAAAGCAACAGCATTTTACACGCAACTGGCATTGCAAATGCGAGTCGAATCTCAGCTGTTTTAAATGCTCGACTGTGCATGCCTAAAATACCACTATAAGAGCTTCAATTTCAGTCTTTAAAAGTCTATAAACCAAACATGGTAGACTACAACCTCTGCTGGCCAGACCTACAAACGCCTGCTAGATGGAAATGCAAGCGAGTCGTTAGAATAAAACTGACGCTGGAATCATCCATGAGGGTTAGCATCGCACGCGCTTCCATTCATGAAGATAACAGCAACTGCGACTGACGTGAAAACTGTTTGTGTCATAAACAGATCAACAATTGCATTTTACTGCATATCTGTCTTTTCCCTGAGCAGAGCGCAACCGGGAGCGTGGCTGACGGAAGAGACGCGTTAAGAGGGAGGCTTTCGAAGAACCAGTGGACGTTTGGTGACGCAGCAGTTGTGATGAGAGCGGATTACACAGCGTGGGAGTTCCAGGAACATCGTGTTTGTGCGTGTGTGCATCTGCGTGAAGGCTTGCAGTAACCACGAGGCTAGTGAAGGTTGCGCTGTGGCACTCAAACTTTTCTCTTTTTACACTTCTGGCATCGTGAGAAACGATGCGGACGTTATTTTGATGTACACAATGCAATCTGCAAAGTGCGTTCCACTGACTGGGCTGTGATGCAAATGCATTAGGAATGACTGCCGCCTTCCTGATGTTATCTCGTCTGTTTGCTTTGATACTGGCTGAATCACCTGGTTTGTCACGAGAGCCAAAGTGCGTAAGTGGTCATTAATCTCCTTCCCCGGCACTCGCGCAACAGACCAGGTGACTCAGGCCGTATCAAAGCAAATCCCCTTAGGGCAGTCAGAAAATTGTCGTAATCCTACCTGTGACCCCCCCAACCCACTTTCTCACACACACACACAGTTCTCGTAATAAGAGGAGTGAGACTACAGAAACATCGTTAAGGCTTCATTGTCAAAGAATTGCAAAGGTCTCTGTGTGTGTGTGCATGTCTGCATGAGTTTAAATGAGGGTTAAGACATCGTTGTAATAACAGAAGGATTAACAATCCTAATTAACTCACTCCTCCCCCTTTTCTTGAACAATAGCCACCCCAAATTGAACTAATCCACATAGAGTTTCTAAGACCCTGCTCCAATACACAACTGAACCTACACACACACACACACACACACACACACAATTATAAAATAAGAATTTTGCTAAATAAAGCTTTTTTTTTTTTTAGGGCAACAAATAATGACTTTTTTGTTATTGTGCAATACTTTCATGACAAATTTAATAAAAAGAGGACGAATACTCTAATATAATATGCAATACTTCATATATATATATACAGTCATGGCCAAAAATATCGGCACCGTTGGTAAATATGATAAAAGAAGGCTGTGAAAATTAATCTGCATTGTTAATCCTTTTGAACTTTTATTAAAAAAATTCACAAAAATCTAACCTTTCATTGGATAATAAGAAATTAAAATGGGGGGAAATATCATTATGAAATAAATGTTTTCTCTAATACACATTGGCCACAAATAACGGCACCCTTTTAATCAATACTTTCTGAAACCTCCATTTGCCAGTTTAACAGCTCTAAATGTTCTCCTATAATGCCTGATGAGGTTAGAGACACCTGACGAGATCAGAGACCATTCCTTCATCCAGAATCACTCCAGACCCTTTAGATTCACAGCTCCATGTTGCTGCTTCTTCTCTTCAGGTCACTCATGTTCTACAGGGTTCAGGTCAGAGGACTGGAATGGCCAGCAGAAGCTTGCTTTTGTGCTCAGTGACCCATTTTTGTGTTGTTTTGTGCTCAGTGACCCATTATTGTACGGTTGGAAGATCCAAACATGGCCCATTATAAGATTTCTAACAGAGTCAGTCACTTATTGATTTTTTATCTGTTGGTATTTGATAGAATCCATGATGCCATGTGTCCAAACAAGATGTCCAGGACCTCCAGCAGAAATATAGGCCCACAACATCAAAAATACAGCAGTATATTTCATTGTACACATGGGGTACTTTTTTATCCCCGTGTTCACCAAACCCATCTTTTTTTAGTTTCATCTGAGCATAGAAGCCAGTCCCATTTGAAGTTCCAGTCGTGTCTGATAACTGAATATGCTGGAGTTTGTATTTGGATGAGCGAGGAGAATTTTTAATTTTTTTTTTTTAAGTTTTCTGACCCCGAGACTCAACTATTTTCTGCAATTTTCCAGCTGTGATCCTTGGAGAGTCTTTAGCCGCTCAAACTCTCCTTCTCACCGTGCATTAGGACGATATAGACACACGTCCTCTTCCAGGCAGTTTCATAACATTTTATGTTGATTGGAAATTCTTAATTATTGCCCTGATGGTGGAAATGGGAATTTTCACTGCTCTAGCTCTTTTCTTAAAGCCACTTCACTAATTTGTGAAGCTCAATTATCTTTTTCTCACTGTGATGGATGATTAAGGGAATTTGGGCTTTGTTTTCCCTCCTATCTATATTTCTGTGAAACAGGAAGTCATGGCTGGATAATTTCATGTTCATAATCACCCTGGAGTGCTCAAAATTGTGAATATGAATGGGAATATACAGGTGCTGGTCATATAATTAGAATATCATCAAAAAGTAGATTTATTTCACTAATTCCATTCAAAAAGTGAAACTTGTATATTATATTCATTCATTACACACAGACTGATATATTTCAAATGTTTATTTCTTTTAATTTTGATGATTAGAGCTTACAGCTCATGAAAGTCAAAAATCAGTATCTCAAAATATTAGAATATTACTTAAGACCAATACAAAGAAAGGATTTTTAGAAATCTTGGCCAACTGAAAAGTATGAAAATGAAAAGTATGAGCCTGTACAGCACTCAATACTTAGTTGGGGCTCCTTTTGCCTGAATTACTGCAGCAATGCGGCGTGGCATGGAGTCGATCAGTCTGTGGCACTGCTCAGGTGTTATGAGAGCCCAGGTTGCTCTGATAGTGGCCTTCAGCTCATCTGCATTGTTGGGTCTGATGTCTCATCTTCCTCTTGACAATACCCCATAGATTCTCTATGGGGTTCAGGTCAGCGAGTTTGCTGGCCAATCAAGCACAGTAACACTATGGTCATTGAACCAGCTTTTGGTACCTTTGGCAGTGTGGGCAGGTGCCAAGTCCTGCTGGAAAATGAAATCAGCATCTCCATAAAGCTTGTCAACAGAAGGAAGCATGAAGTGCTCTAAAATTTCCTGGTAGATGTCTGCGTTGACTGTGGACTTCAGAAAACACAGTGGACCAACACCAGCAGATGACATGGCAGCCCAAATCATCACTGACTGTGGAAACTTCACACTGGACTTCAAGCAACATGGATTCTGTGCCTCTCCACTCTTCCTCCAGACTCTGGGACCTTGATTTCCAAATGAAATGTAAAATTTACTTTCATCTGAAAAGAGGACTTTGGACCACTGAGCAACAGTCAGTTCTTTTTCTCCACAGCCCAGGTAAGATGCTTCTGACGTTGTCTCTGGTTCAGAAGTGGCTTGGTAGCCCTTTTCCTGAAGGCGTCTGGCGTGGTGACTCTTGATGCACTGACTCCAGCTTCAGTTCTCTCCTTGTGAAGCTCTCCCAAGTGTTTGAATCGGCTTTGCTTGACTGTATTCTCAAGCTTGCGGTCATCCCTGTTGCTTGTGCACCTTTTCCTACCCAAATTCTTCCTTCCAGTCAACTTTGCATTTAATATGCTTTGATACAGCACTCTGTAAACAGCCACACCTTTCAGTAATGACCCTCTGTGACTTACCCTCTTTGTGGAGGGTGTCAATGTTCGTCTTCTGGATCATTGCCAAGTCAGCAGTCTTCTCCATTAATGTGGTTTCAAAGAACAAGAGATACCCAGAATTTATACTGTAGGGATGGTCATTTATTCAAACTCAAATGTAAATATTCTAATATTTTGAGATACTGATTTTTGACTTTCATGAGCTGTAAGCTCTAATCATCAAAATTAAAAGAAATAAACATCTGAAATATATCAGTCTGTGTGTAATGAATGAATATAATATACAAGTTTCACTTTTTGAATGGAATTAGTGAAATAAATCAACTTTTTGATGATATTCTAATTATATGACCAGCACCTGTACTTCAGAGATATTTTACTCAAGAATTTCTAGGGGTGCCAATAATTGTGTCCATCGTATATTTGAGAAAAACATTTATTTCATAATGATATTTCCCCCCATTTTAAATTCTTATTATCCAATGAAAGGTTAGATTTTTGTGATTTTTTAAAATAAAAGATCAAAAGGATTAACAATGCAGATTAATTTTCACAGCCTTCTTTGATCATATTTACCAAGGGTGCCGATATTTTTGGCCATGACTGTATATATATATACACATTAGTGCTGTCAAATGATTAATCGCATCCAAAATAAAAGTTTGTGTTTACATAATATATGTATGTGTACTGTTTATTTATTATGTATATATAAATACACACACATACAGTATATATTTTGAAAATATTTACATGTATATACATTTATATATTTATATTATATATAAATATATTCAATATATAAACATAAAATTTTTCTTAAATATATACAGTACATGCATGTGTTTGTATTAACATATACACAATAAATACACATATGTAAACAAAAACTTATTTTGGATGTGATTAATCGTTTAACAGCACTAATACTAATATATAAGGCACAATACTCTTTAAAAAAATAAAAAGGATGTTAAAAAATAGTGTATGTGTGTATTTTTCATTGTAAAGCAGCTACATTATCAAACTTATCTTGGTAGTATGCGTTTTTAATACCTTTATGTATATTTTTACAGTTTTTCCACTGTAATATAGCAATGTATTCAATGCAATACAGAATGCAAAAAGAATCATCATAGAGAATAGTGAAAAATTACATTAAAAGAAAAAATTACTCAAAACATTTACTTTTTGAATATGTACCCTAATACCTGACTTATCTAAATAAAACTAATGTATGCTAAGTTTCTATTTATTTATTAATTTACTTACTGACAAAAACAATCTAAAATGATAATCTGCTGCAGTCCGCATGATACCATGTCTACCCTGGAAGCAGTACAACATCTATACAATGGTACAGTCATTGCTTGCAAATAATTATGTTCAGGGATCATTTAAAAAAATATCACTTAAAAATAAATCAAACACATTTTGCAAGCCAAGCATACAGTGTTGGGTAAGTTACTGTAAAAAAACGTTATTAATTACTAATTACATCTTCAACAGTGTAATTAAACTGTAAAAAGTGATAAGTTGACTTAACTTAAAAAAATTGAGGAAACCCGTTGACTTAAAATTTAAGTAAATGATAATTTAAAAAAATAAGTTAATTGAATTGTCAAGTTCACTTAACTTAAAAAAAAAAAAAAATATGTACTTAATTTTAAGTTAACAGGTTTCCTCAATTTTTTTAAGTTAAGCCAACTTATCACTTTTTACAGTGAGATTACTATACTAATTACTCTCTCTTAAAAGTATTTGATTACTTATTACTTTCTAAATTTAAGCAATTTTTTCATTTCACAGAATTAAAATTGTGTTTCATGTCTATCCTTTTTTTTTTTTTACTTGATATGCAACCTGGACCAGCTGAACAACACGGAACTGCTCTTTTAATTCTTTCAAATAAATTATATAAAATTACATTAATTATTCTTGAACTGTCCGAAGTATTTAAAGGGAGAAGGTTACATTAAAAACACACATTTTAATATTATATGTTAAATGTTGATGTTAAATCCACTATTGTTTTATATAGAATTATTCTGTAGTCTACGCAGTATTTAATGCAATTACATCAGAAGTAACTGTAATTAAATTACAGAAACGTTAATGGTAATCCCTTACTTTACTTTTTCAAGTGAAATGTAATTAAATTACAGTAATTAATTAGTTAGTAATGCATTACACCCAACACTGCAAGCATAGCTTTACTGCAGTGTCACATGACAGTGAGGAAAAACAAATTATGCAAAAAGTGTTAACAAAACTGCAAGACTTTTAATTTGTATGATGCAATAATGCATTATATTTAAGATGAAAAATCTCCAAAGCACTCTCACATGACTGATGCAGCATCTCAATATGCTGTAGCACTGACTGATACACACTGCAGTGAATGGATCAATAAATGGCCTGTGATGGTCATTTGTGAAGAGCCCTCTTTAGTTTTGCATTATTTAACACTGTCATTCATTTCAAATGCACCTTTTTACACCTATATCGAATATAATGCAAATTTAGCTCCAAACCGCTTAATGTTGCTCATCTTCCTAACACAAAGACAACCAGCAGCTACAGTAATTATTCCCGTTCAGTGACTGGTTGGGGTTTATTAGCATTATTGAGTGCTGCTACCTGTCATGCACGCTGGGTCTGCTTTCATTCTGACTCAGAGCAAAACTCTGATTGGTGGAGAAGGCTATAATGTGATTTGGTTGCCAGGCAATAGTGAAGTCAGCCGGTGGTATAGTGCAGAGGTCAGCTCAATGAAATATGGCCAGTACGGACACTGTAGCACAGCGAGGCTTGTTGTTCCAGCTCTCCAAAGATAATATCTTTCCAATTTCAATCTCAAATACACAAGTGCTCAGAATAGGTGTTTGTGCACACATGCCAAGTCAAAATGCTCTGTGAATCTGGATTTGGGTTAGTCTGAGTGAATACTACTGGGTTTCTCAGTATTCAGGGGTGTATTAATTAACGTTTTGCTGCACATGTGAGACTTGCATGGGTAGATTTTGGAGCCGGTCTCCTTCATGTGCTCAGTGAAGTGATGAGGAGGGAAAGGGGGGATGGGTGACCCTGACAAACACACACACACAGCCCCCATTTAAATCTAATCCACCTGATCCTTTGTCTGATCTTAGCTAGTAAACAAAAACAGCAAACCAGTCTTTTAAAAAATGCCTTTGACAAGTAAAAAAAAGTCTGACTGATGAAACTGATATTGTTGACAGCCATACTACTACTATTTGTTTTGAAATTGTACAGGCAAGTACTACTTGCATTTCCTCTCAAAGTTGGCCACCATAATGCTGGGGTGTTCTGGATGGTTGCAAGCTGCCTTCTTCTTCAAGTCAAAAGAGTCTAAGTCTCTGATATTCTGCTCTTTAGATACAACCACGGATGCCTCCTTCAATATGTTTTTTTTTTTCACTAGTTTTATCAACAAGGTGATAACAAGGTTACGTCATCAGTTGAGGTAATTTTAGCACATAGTGGTGTTTGTGGCAAATGCAATAAGGGACCAGTTACATGTTAAAGGCGAATAGACTACTTAGGGTTATGATTTAGTTAAAATGATGTGTGCGCGCAATATTAATAGCGATGCTTGCATACAAAAGTGTACACAAGTTAAACATTTCCACATATTTTCGCTCTGCTTCCAGCATGACTTCATGCGCTCTGAATACTCTGCGTCGATTTCAACAGTTTACAACTAAGAATTTTCAGAAGTGACAGTAAACACATTCATAATGCTATAAAAGATTTGTTTCAATAAATGAAGTTCTTTTGAACTAGTAATCAAATAATCCTGAGAAATATATATAGTTTTCCACCAAATAACTAAAGCAGCACAACCTTTTCAACATTGTTTCTTAAGTATTTAATCCGCATATTTAATCCGAATGATTTCTGAAGGATCATGAAACATGAAAATTCAGCTTTGCGTCACAGAAATAAAATTCGTTTTAAAAAATATTCGGTAACACTTTACTTAAAGCCTATGTATATTACATTATTAAAGTAGTTATAATACATTAATTATGTCTTGTAATGCACCTTATAATGCATTGTACAATATCATGAATAATTGTAACCACAGTTAATACATTCAATTCATTGTTACACTATGCATTTTAAATTTGGTTATAATTATTAACGACAAGATATAATGTATTACAACGCACATTATTAATAATTATTATAATGCACTCTAGCATTTAATAACCATTTATAATGAATTATACATAAAGGCTTTAAGTGTTACCATATAGAAAACTTATTTTAACTTATTTTACTGTTTTACAGTATTCTTTTAACAAATAAATGCAGCCTTTGTCAGCATAAGAGACTACTTTAAAAACATTTTCCATATGCTCATGGAAAATCTACAGGAACACCTTACTGTCTATAAAACAAAATCATCTGTCATGATGGAATTGAGGAATTGATCATGCTTTGGTGTGAAATGAAGCTACCAAAATGAATTTTCAGTATCCGGAGTGGTCAAACATCCATGTCTACTTAGCTACCAATGCTTTTTCCTGCTAAAATGTAAGCAGAAGTCTTGCATACCATGCCTTGAATTGCATGGTCAATAATTAGGTTGAGGGAAGATGAGACGGGAGTGTAAGAGAGAGGAAGTATTGTTGTTTTCTGTCCATTTCCCACACAAAGACTTGGATACCTTTCCTTCAATTGTCCTCCCTGTCCTTTGTGCTTTCAGCATTTCCTGTTTATCTGCATTTCTCCTTTACCTTTCCACCGTTTCTCTTTTGCTTTCAGTACTTCTCATCTCCTCTTTCTGGTTCTCTTTTTTCTCTCTCTCTCGCGCTCTCCCTCCCCCGATCTCCTTCCTCTTCTATTTGGCCACAGGTCAGCCCCCACGCCTCTAATGGTCAAAGGTCAAAGAGCAGAGTATATAAAGTAAGCAAAAGGAATTCTCCGCGCGGAGACTCTAAACCTGCTCAAACACACATATACACACACCTGGAACCCATGTGAGCCTCAAAAGACAGGCAAAAAGATCCTAAACACTTTAAGATAAATAGATTATTTAATAAAACCAGTCACATTATTAGTGGTGCTTCATTGGCAACATTCTGTTTGCACAATCCCATAAGTATTAAACATCTGTGCATAACTCACACTGTTTGTGCTTCAGACATTAATAATCCCTGAAATTATGCGGCTTGTTGAGGAGAGCTGTGCTATTTTTATTTAATTAAGAGAAATTACATTTCTTTGTCTTTGCAAATAATCAAACATGCATCAAAAACATACTTATTAAAGCAGAGACTTGATCTGGGATATATGGAAGCCCGTTTCCGCCACTGAATAAAACATTTAAAAAAGGTTATTGCGACTTTTTATTTCACAATTCTGACTCTTTTTTTATTTATTTTTTTATAAACTCGCAATTCTGAGTTAAAGTCCAGTTTTGAGGGGGAAAAAAGACTGATATGTTCTCAGAATTGCGAGTTTATATCTAACAATTCTGAGGAAAGAAGTCAGTTTGTATCACGCAATTCTGACTTTATTTCTCAGAATTCAGAATTATGACTTTTTAACTCGCAATTGCAAGTTTATATCATGCAATTATGAGGGAAAAGAAGTCAGAATTGTGAGATAAAAAGTCGCAATAAACTTTTTGAATTTTTTTATTCAGTGGTGGAAACGGGCTTCCATAGGGATAAGCTACACTGCAAAAAAATAAAAATTAGATAAAAAAAGATTTTCTTAGTATTTTTGTCTTGTTTTTCATTATAAATATCTAAACATTCTCAAGATACAAGTCTTGTTTTCTGAAAAATGTTTGTTTTCCATTATAAATATCTAAAAAATTCTTAAATCAAGATACAAGTCTTATTTTCTGAAAAATGTATCAATCAAGTGAGATTTATGCTTAAAACAAGAAAATGATCTGTCAGTGGGACAAGGATTATTAGGATCATTTATAAGGATTACTTCCTTTGAATTAAGTTTATTTTTCTTATACTGCACTGACAGATATCTTGTTATAAGTATAAACTCACTTCATTTTGGTAGATATTTTAGAAAATAGGACTAAATATTTAACAGGCATAACAGTCATTTTACTTCTTAAGTAAATGTATCTTGATTTAAGAATGTTTAGATATTTGTAATGAGAAACAAGTCAAAAATACTGAGTAAAAAGGCCAGTAAACATCAACCTAGCAACCTCACAGAAAACCTTAGCAACTAAAAATTTTTTGGCCAAAAACCACTCATAACATCTTAGCAAATACAAACCAACAACCTGGCAACCACCCACAACAACCTGATGTCATGGCAACGATATCGACATGGGCAAACAAACACTCATCTTTTCTTAAAAAAATAAAAGTAAAAAATAGAGTTGGTAAATTTGCTGCAGAAAATGTCTTGATTTATTTGTCAGAATAACAGCCTTACGGACAGCTGCTCTTTGAAAAAAAGAGAAAAAAGAAAAGGAACAAAACACATGAAAATGTGTAGCCAGCTTTAGTATGATCAGCCACTGTCGTATGTGATCACTGGTGGAAAAAAAGACACACTACGGCAGCTGCTTCTTAAAAAAAGCACACTATAAACAATAAAACAAAGAGAGGCTCATTTTGCTAAGCTGTTGAGAGGGAGCTTTGCTGTGGGCAGCTGAGCAATTCTTCAATGCTCTTCAGTCTCATTGGGCTGATTTTCATACCTTAACTAACCTCTCAGAGCCATGTGCAAACACAAACATGCTCCTTAACACACAAACAGCCAGCAGTTACCACAACAGAGTCAAAGCCTCTTAATGCAAGCGATGTATAGTGTAATACACCACTAACTCCCAGTAAACATCTCATGATATAACATGTAGAGTAACAAAACAAAATATCACACTAATTAAATAACTGTTCAGTATCATTAAATAACAATAACGGATACAACTTTTGATTTTTGTAATAATAAGTCCTTTAGAAGTATTTTTCATAGTTAGTTCAGGTTAACTAATTTAGGCCTGGTTTCACAGACGGGGCTTAGACTAAGCCAGGATTAGGCTATAGTTCAATTAGGACATTTAAGTTATTTTTTACTGATATATTTTAAGATCAGTCAGTGCAAGTTTCTTCACATTGAAACAGCTCAGACTTACATTTTAGTCTGGGACTAGGCTTAAGCCTTGGGTTAGTTATCTAATGTCAACAAATGAAATGGTGTTAGCAAATAAAATATTGAATAGCATATATGGAAATGAATGCAGTGAGTGTCTTGTACTTGAAAGGACTACATTAAAAGGTTCGCAATCGAGATAAATGTTATTTATATAAAAAGAGTAAGAGACGATTCTTATTTGAGACTCTAAGAAACTGGCCATATTTTCAGGTCATTACAATCTAGGCAAGCATGGAAGGATGGAAAGGAGACGTGTCAAGACAAGACAGGTGAGGAATGCATCTAGGAGGACCAATAACAGCTAGTAAACAGGAACTAATGACTGTAGCCCAGCCTTTAGTGTTAAATCCTCTAAAAATCACCAGCAGACAACATGCATAGATGTTAGTGCTGGCCAATCGCAGGATTAACCGCAATTAATTGCATCCAAAATAAAAGTTTTTGTGTACATAATATGTGTGACCCTGGAGCACAAAACCAGTCATAAGGGTCAATTTTTGGAAATTGAGATTTATACATCATCTGAAAGCTGAATAAATAAGCTTCCCATTGATGTTGGACAATATTTGGCTGAAATACAACTATTTGAAAATCTGGAATCCGAGGGTGCAAAAAAAAAATCTAAATATTGAGAAAAATCGCATTTAAAGTGGTCCAAATTAAGTCCTTGGCAATGCATATTAAAATACATTCATGGAGCATGACCTTTACTTAATATCCTAATGATTTTTGGCATAAAAGAAAAATGGATAATTTTGACCCATACAATGTATTGTTGGCTATTGCTACAAATATACCTGTGCTGCTTATGACTGCTTTTGTGCTGCAGGGTCACATATGTGTGTACTGTGTGTGTGTGTGTGTGTGTGTGTGTGTGTGTGTATATATATATATATATATATATATATATTTTTTTTTTTTTTTTATATTTATTTATTTATTTATTTTATGTATATATAAAATACACACACATGCATGTATATATTTCAGAAAAATGTTATGTTTGTAAATGAAAAATATTTATATATATAATATAAATTACATGAATATAAATATATACATGCAAATATATATACTGTATGTCTGTGTCTTTATATATACACATAATAAATATACACAGTACACACACATTATATAAACAAAACCATTTGTTTTGGATGCAATTAATCGCGATTAATCGTTGCCCAGCACTAATAGCTAGGTCTATATAATATGCTTTTATGTACAAAAACAGAAGTGCAGTATCTTTACCTCCCATGGGCTCTTCCTCCTCTTCAGCTCGTCACACTTTCTCAGTTTGCAGATCTGGTGTCCGATCTTCCGGTTTAGGCAGTTGCTGCAGGTACCGCAGTTCTCCTTCTTCATACAAGGCCCACATACGCCGCATCTCTTTCTCTTCTTTTTAAGAGGAACCACAGCCTCCATCGGTTCCTGGTCCACCTCCATCTGCGGCAAGGAGAACATGCCGGCTTGCTCATGCTCGGACCTGATGTAGTCGGCCGCAGGAGACACCACCCTTGCGCTCCTGGCCCCGAGGAAAACTTTAGGGTCCTCCTCGTCCAGAGAGAATTCATATATGTCCTGGACGGGAGGGTCAGGGCCTCCCCTCAGCTTGTGCATACCGAGGGTCCCGCTCTCTTACGGGACAAGAGAGCGGTAAAAGTGGCCGCTAACGGTTTAAAAATACAAGGTAAAAAATAAGGTTCTTTACAGCACAGCACAGACCAGTCCATAAAGTGTGTGTGCTGAGTTAGGGCCACAGGGAGGAACGTCTGGAAAGGGTCTTAAAAGGCACAAGAGGAACTCCTTATTTTAAGGAGATAGTTCTGGGCATGACGTCATTCACCTGCAGGTGCAGGTACCTTAGGAACACGGCCGCAGGTGATGGAGAGCATCTCTCCGTTACACAGAACTGATGTCATTTGGACACAGACAGAAACCAGTTCTGGTCATTGCCAGTGAAGGCAGATCGGGGACTGTGTGGGGAGAAAAAGGTCAGGTTTAGGATATATTTCAGTTTTGGTCAAATTAACTACACTGCAGCTAAATAAAGCAAAATTAGTTGTGTTTATACACATTAGTTGTGTGTGTGTGTGTGTGTGTGTGTGTGCATATGCATATAGAGTAAATTATTTATTACAATCAAACATAAGAGCCCATTACAGGTTTTTGTTAACATTACCACGATATATGTTATAATATAATAATTCAATCAATCTCTATGCATCTATAAATATGTATATCCATCTATAAGTTATCTATCTGTCCGTCTGTCTGTCAGTCAAAGGTCATAAGTCAAAAGACATTGACAAGACCAGCCTGACATCTCATGATCATTGTACAATCTCTTACAATTACGAGCAAAGGTAAAGAAACCCCAGACAAGACACAAAGGTACTGAATGACGATAGGAACTACGTGCGAAATGTGAGTAAATGCTGTGTTAGAATGGCGAATCCCCATGAGACAGCTCTCCATTTCTCTCCATAGCTCTTTGTTTGTCTGCTATGAGTCAATGCAGGACTTTCGCTCGACGCTCTTTGTTCGGCGCTCGGGGACCGTCAATAAACTCAAATGTTTTAACGGTAACTACGGGTCACGCAGCGCACGCATTGTGTATTGTTGCTGAGGCATTGCGTGGTTAAGATACGTGAGGAGTCGTTAACGAAAAGTTGTGTTTCGCAATGACGCATTATTTATTCTGTAAAGTATTTGTGGAGATAATAGCGCTTTAATGAGGAATTCCCTCGGTGCCTCGCTTCATGCTTCGATAGATTATTAATTCTCACATAGGCTGCTGCAGAGTAATTAATACGGTAGATTAAGATCGTAGCATCGCTCAAAACACACACACACACACACACACACACACTGGAAGTAGCCCAGTCCTCTTTGCTCTCTAAGGCATGTCGAGTATGACTTTTAATATTAACATAAGTTTTACAGTCTAGTCTACAGGACTTGTTTATAAGTATGAGCAAAATAACCTTATTGGGTGTTTTCCCAGTTATAGTTTCAAGTGCTATATAAAGAGTAGGCTGATTGTTTTCTTTAATGCATATATGACAGCTGCACAAGATATGGCAATGCTTGCATAAGCAGAAAGTAAGTGCTTGAGTGAGCGGATTAGTTCGGTGTTTTTCGCTCTCTTAAACTTTCATATTTCTATGTTCATCTGCTAACATAATTTACATATGCTATAGCCTAAAAAGTGTCCCTAACCCGTGTAAAATTGTGTAAAATTACAACAACAACAAACAAAAAAAACATACATGATTACTGCACTTTTCCTATAGTAAAACCATGGTTAATTTTTCTAAGGGTTGTGCAGTGTTTTGTGAGTCCAGCAGAAAAACTACTACTTGCTACAACCCTCCCTGCCAGGTCAGTCAAGCTTTTTAATTTGTACATGAAAGCTTGATTGGAGATTATAGAGTTAAACAAATTAGACAGACGTGAAATTATACTTACATGTGGAATTGTTTTTGTCCTGCATATCTTGCATATTTTTATAACTAACGTGTACTGTCACAGGAGGGTGGTGGTAACATAGTAACTTCACTCCTTTAGCTAGTTTATAAGTGCTTTATAACTCACCCCGCGTTAAAGCAAAATTTAAGGGTTAATTTGCTAGTAGTGACCGATCTTTTGAATGACAAGTAGCCTAGTCTGAGTAGCAAAGAGCTAATAAATCAGTCTGAACCCTATTAGAAGGGACAAACGAAAAGTAATAATACAGTGCCGTTGATGACCAAGGAATCCTGCATTATTGTTAAATGGCTCACATATAAAAACCAATCCAGTCAAGTGTTTCGCACGCGCTCTGAGACTTGAGCACGTGGCTCCTCACTCAGCCGGCGCTTTAACTGGCGGCAAAAATGGAGAGCTGAGGAAAAGGTGTAAAAATCGGCGATGATCGCTTAAACTGCGGCACGTACACGCCTGCGTTAGCTTTTCCGATTTATGTTGACAAACAAGTGACAGTTTTCCTTGGAAGGGTGAGAGAAACGACACATCAGCAAGGCCCCCCTCTGCATAAAGAAAACAACACCCGGGGCGCGAATTCTCACAAAGAAACAGAATGTAACACAACGAGCAAATAGAATGTTACATTTCTGACGCGTGCAATACATTGTAACAACGGCTGTTCCGGTGTTGTAACATTGATGGCTCTTATCATTATCATCGCATAATACAGTGGAACAACTTATCAGTAATCGATGTGTATTGCGCTAATCACCTCATTAGGCATACAAAAACTTACACAGGGCAATACACAAATTTCATTCCTGTAAAACTGCAGTTTTATACCCTTTTTTATTTCAAACAGAAAAAGTTTCCAAGTCATAAGAAATAATATGCGATAAGGACTTACCAAGCGATGGACACGTTCTTTGTGCGTCTTGTCAAATCCCATTTAGATTTAAACGACGGTTACTTAAAAACAGTACATGCAAGTTCCACATGACTAAAACGTCATTATGTTTTAGCTTAAGATGCAGTGCAAATGAGAGAAGCATGGAAAGTTATTTTGCTGCACTGGTTAAAAACTGCCAAGCAGTCAAGAAGACATGACATGGCGAATTACACGAGAAGAAAAAAAGTTGCTATTTCATTATGGGACAGACCCTTTAACTTTCCTCTGTGTCTCGTCTGTGTACTCTAGGGAAGTTTTAGAGTTAAAAGACGATGAAGAGGAGGAAGGAGAGGCGGCGAGAGACTGAAGTAAGTCGCGGAATGGAGTTCAGAGGGTGCCGTGGACCGAGGGGGTTAAAATTGCGTCATCGCGGTGACAAGATGTCATTTGGGCAGAATTTAAGGGAAGCAACGTTAACGGTTTTCTTCTAATCTCAAAAAGGTAGGTCACGTTGCCAAACCATCCTCACCACATGGTGACGAGTCAATTTCCAGATATTAACATAATACACATTTTAATCAGTGTTTCTGCAGTTCCCCTGGTTTTAAAGAAGCATGCTGCCAAACATGGGACATTTTGTGTATTTTTTTATTATTATTATTATTTCATAGCATTGTAAACAGTTGTATTTATCTGAAAAACAGTATGGAGGAAAGAAAACAACATCAACATAAGCTAAAAACAAAATTCACATATTTCCTACTCAGTGTATATTTCAATCAGTATCCATAATCAAATCTCTAAATCTGCACTTCAAAAGTACCGTGTATCAAATCCATCATTTTTAAATGCATGTTGCATTCAGGGTTAAACAAGAGAGGCTGAACAATCAAGCATCACCATGGATTGTTGTGGTCAGTTATGCTTTAAATCATTTGCTTATGGCCAGACAGGCAATAAATAGCATAAGAAACACATTTCAATAACAATTCAAACAAAAGATGTATACTGTCATAATACCACAGTAAACAAAGATAAAAGTTCAGTGTTTGACCATTTGAAGAATTTGGTTTACTTTGCACACAATCATTGGGGACGGAGGCCGAAGTCAGTCTGTAATGGTAATATAAGATTATCGTTCTGCAATGCAGAAATGAGTCGCCTCGCTTCTCAGAGGAGGAGAGCACAGATCAATACATAACAGCGCAGCTCAATCTCATAAAGAAAATGTCAAGATACAGTGTGAAGGAGAGGGTTCTGAAACTGGCAATAAGAAATCAAGTAAGGAGAGCAACCGTAATCCAGAGAAGCTGCAAATAACATGGACGCAATAAAACAGGATTATGTAGTTACTGTCCCTTTAACTTGGGCGGACCTGTAGAAGCACATTTTGATAGTGTTAATAACAACATAATCTCTCTGGAAGTCAGATGTCTTATCGTGCATGTTCCTGAATTGGTCCTGAAGTGCATTCCAAAAGGAGATGTATTTACTCAAACTTGTTCCCTCTCTTTTCTTCGTCCCCATTTTGCCGTAAACCAATCGAATTAATTACAGAATGCAAGAGCAGCGAGGTCGTCTAGGTTCGGACTTGAAATTTGCCGGCCTTGGTCATGTATTTGATGCCTTTGAAAGGTTTGTACTTCTCGCCATACATGTCCAACCTATTTACTTTCAGACCTGTTGGGCGAGAAAGCGGAAAGCAAACACGTCAGTTGCAAAACAGGTGTGTATTTGGCACAAGAGAGACTTTGGGGAAAGGCTGTGACTGCGAAAGCACTAAATCAATAACCAGTCAACCTGAGCCAGCATTGCTCCATGCTACTCGCACGGCTGCTCAAACCATCCGTTTCCGCATCAGAACGGCTCCATCTCCTGGCCACATAATGCAATTGTCATAAATGTTTTCAATTGCTAATTCATATGCAGAATTGTGCTTTATTACATTCCCTGTGGGCGATTAAAGAAACAATTTACTGACTGAAGGTCAGCTGTGAAAATTTGTCTGTTCACATTTATTTTAACAGAAGAAAATCTCCAGGGTGCCTGAAACAAATGTGCTATTTGAATAGACTAATTATATATTTGAATGCAAAACATTTCATATCCTATGTGGCAAATTCTACGTTGCATAATTAAGTAATACACAAAACATCCGCAATTAAATTTGAACTGAAAGCCTTTTTTTTTTTTTTTTTTAAACGTGTAATCCTTAACTGGTGCTGTTTGAATACGATAAGCTGGGCTGAAATGCTTTCAGAAGTGATTTCTGTTGGTAAACAATTTTAGTAATGTGTTGGGTCACCACGTTATGTCCCATGTAACGTCCGAAGCGAAATCAGTCGAGAAACCACTGATGGACGGTACCTGAGATGGCCAGCTGCTGAATCTTGAACTGGATGTTGATTGTTGGGTTTTCATCAGGTTTGGACGCTCCAGCCTGGAGACTCATAGTTCCTTTTAAACTGGGCAGTTTCTGGGGGTTTATCTTGCCCACATCCCAAGACAAAAGCTGCAAATAACAATCCAGCGCAACATTAGCATGCAGCTACCACCAGTTAAACGCTCACATTTTGTTTTGCTGTGTTGCAATTAAAAGGCAGAAAAAAAACGAGCCCATTTCTGGAAAATTATTATGACCTGCTATTTATGCATTTAACTTTTGTCATCACTGAACTAATTATCACCACTTGATCGCAGAGAACTTCCCAGCTTCACAAGTAAAAATAAAACGCAAGCGGAAAAATATCACTATTGACAACACTGACTTTTAAAAGATGCTAAAGCCTCTAGTTACCTTTATAGCCATCGTTCTTGGTGTGAACAACAAAAACAACGACACAGACTTCTGCATGCACATGGAAACTATTCACATGCGTTTGTGTGCTTGCACACTACAATTTCTAGTTTTATAAATACTAGAACCTATTTCCGTCGTGCGTCACTGCCTTCTTACCATGTAGAAAATGAAAGCATGGATGCACATGAATTCATAGAGATCTATTTGCTCAATCTGGCGTTACTTAAGGTAGTATCTCTAATATCAAGGACTTTGAATACTATCCAATTTAATGCATCCTCAATGGTGGCTGAGAAACAGACATTTTCATTAAATTCTTAATTTTCTATTATAGAAAACTACCAAATATTTTTCCATACTTTTCCAAACTGTGTAGGAAACCCTGTCAGTTAAACATCAGAACCATAAACACAGAACACAAGGTAAATAATGTTTACCTTGGTGACCGGGTCAAAAGTGTAGGTGCCCTGTGAGGCGTTGAGGTTGGCGTTGAGGACGCCGCGGGGCAGCTGACTGCTCACCAGGACTGATTCCACCGCTTTACCCATAGTCTGCTTCGGGCCGAGGGTGAGCTCAAAACGCCCCTGAGAACTGCCCTCTCTGAAGCTGATGTTGTGCTTCACGTACACCGGGATGGCCACCAGGCTGAGGAACACAGCAATCACAGGTCTAACTCTACACTGCATTGCAAAATAACAAGCAATGGTATGTACACTGACGTGCAAGAGTTTAGGGTCAGTATGATTCCTTAAATAAATTAATGCTTTTTTTTGGATCAAGGATGCATCAAATTCATCAAGAGTGACAGTGAAGACAAAAAAAAAATTTTTGCACAAAAATATGAAGCAGCCCAACTGTTTTCAACATCGATAATAATCAGAAATCAGCATATTAGAATGATTTCTGAAGGATCATGTGACACTGAAGACTGGAAAATTCAGCTTTGAAATCAAAGCAATACGTTACATTTCCCCCCGGTTTCACAAACAAGGTTTAGGCCTAGTCCCAGACTAAAATGCAAGTCTGAGCTGTTTCAACAAAGACACTTGCACCGACTGATCTTAAAATATGTCAGTGCCATTGTTTTGTCTCAAGATGCATCAGAAGTCCTCACTTCTGGGAGCTGACGTGGTAGGACAGGAGGCGGAAGTTGCCGTCTGGTGGGATGAAGGACAGGATTCGCTCGGCCTCCCAACGCTTGAACCGGACACAGGGGTGGAAGCTGACATCGTCCAGGAGTCGAGGGTTCTACAGAATCAAAGATGCAGGAATAAAATGGGTTAGTAGTATACAGTAACACAGAATATATTACAAGCTTGAACTTCAAAGAGCAATTGGCAATTTGTCCCTCATTGTATAAACGCAAATTCTGCTAAATGCATAAATGTAAAAATGTCAAATTAAAAATGTCTGACATATGAGTGCACCAAGCATTGAAGTATCTTGTTCAGATCACATGACCAGCTGTAGGCCTGCAAATCAGTGTTATTTTAGTATTACATGCTATTATAATATTCATATTGTGAATGAGCTTTTTAGCTATTTTCAGTTTACATTAAAATGTTAGTATTTTTGTTGCATGCTTTTTCATTTTTTAAATATTTAATTATATCTTATTATATTACATTTTTTATTTATTTTAATTTTTGTAGTTTTCGTACCTAAAAAACTAAAATTGTTGTCTTGGCAACTAACTGAAATAAAATAGGTTCATATATATATATATATATATAAAAACATGGAAAAACAAGAACTTAGGTTGAAAAAAAACTAATAAAAATGAGGGAAAAAGAAAAAAAAAATTCAACAAAACAAGCTTTTATTTAGAAAAGATGTCCAGATTTACCATAAATGACAAGGTGAGATCAGGCATTCCTGTGAGTTTCACACAGGCGTCTATCACTCCCTGAATCTCTGCTGTGATAGTGGAACCTTAGCAGGAAAATATACATATAAAGATTTAAGAATGATTTACTGACTCACAGGTGAGCGATTTGAGGCAAAGACATCTGCATTTTACAATTGGATCTGTAAACTATTATGAGATATAAGAAGATGACCTACCTGATTTATCAATGATAGCATCGATTTCTTCCACCACGTCAAAATAAGCTTCATTGTTGGTGTATTTGACACCTGTGCGCCGCCACGGAACCACAGACAGCTGACCTGTAGGAAGCTGCTCGCCAACATTAGTGCTTCCTGTGCACAGATAAGAAACAGAATAAAGTGTTATGCATTCAAAAGCTGACAGATATTTAATAAAGCACAAGCTAAAACGGAGTACCTGTGATGGTGTTGACCACGGTGCGCAGGATGGTAGGAGGTTTGATGAGCTCTTTTAGGATGTTTGATTCGGTGGCCAGAGGGAAGCCGTTATCCAGCATCTCCTCCAGCAGCTCATAGACCACCACAACATTGTCTTTAATAGCTGCCTCGGTGCAAACCCCGAAATAGTCCTGAAGGGAGAAACATTGTCAGAAATAATGCTTTGAAACGGTAGCACTTTGAGATAATGCTTTATATTAAATTCGGTAATAAGCTCATATAAGAAGTACCTTTGAGTACCATGCACATACTATGGATTTGATATTACAGCAGCTAAACTTTATATCACTTCCTTTAATTATCTTAAATCTGTTACAAAAGTCCTTAAAAAAAATACTATGATGTTACACTGAATGCAACATTAATAACATGATATTTGACATGGTCTATGAATATGAATATGCATACAGTGTGTGTTATATACTAGTATCACCACAGTACCTTTTTTGTTCATGGTAGGGCTGGACGATATGGCCAAAATTTATATCACGATATTTCTTAATTTCGGGCGATACGGTATAATTCCAATATCAATATGAACACTATTTAAAAAGGCCCATAAAAAAAAAAAAAAAAAAAAAAAATGCCAAGAACACCCACAACATGTCTGCATCTACAAACTTATGAAATATTAATTTGCCAACTCTATAAAAACCTCTTCCTATAAAACTATATAATACTTTAGAAAAACAAAAATGGCACAAATAAATTAATGTTCACCTTCTATTTGTATTTAGCCTTCATACAAACAAGAAATGTGAAATCAATGTCAAATAAACATCTCAGACTCACCTTATTAATATTAATATCTTTAACTTCAAACTATAGGTTAATATACACTACCAGTCAAATGTTTTTGAACAGTAAGATTTTCTTCTGCTCACCAAGCCGGCATTTATTTGATCCAAAGTACAGCAAAAAACAGTAACATTTTGAAATATTTTTTACCATTTAAAATAACTGCTTTCTATTTGAATACATTTTAAAATGTCATTTATTTCTGTGATCAAAGCTGAATTAGCATCATTACTCTAGTCACATGATCCTTCAGAAATCATTATAATATTCCGATTTGCTGCTCAAAAAGAGATTTATTATTATTATTGTAGAAAAATAGCTGAATTCATATTTTTTCAGGTTTCTTTGGTGAATGACAGCATTTATCTGAAATAGAAGTCTTCTGTGACATAATAAATGTTTTTATAATAACTTTTGACCAAGTTAAAGCATCTTTGCTAAATAAAAGTATTAGTTTCTATAATTTCTTTCCCCCAAAAAATAAAAAAGTCAAAAGACTTCAATGAAATGGTATTGTAGCGTATAATGTTACAAAAGCTTTTTATTTCAGATAAATGCTGATCTTTGGATCTTTCTATTCATCACAGAATCTTAAAAAAAATAAAAAATGTACACAACCGTTTTAAATATTGATAATAATGTTTGTTGAGCAGCAAATTAGAATGATTTCTGAAGGATCATGTGACGCTGAAGACTGGAGTAATGATGCTGAAAATACAGCTTTGATCACAGAAATAAATTACATTTTAAAATATATTCAAATAGAAAGCAGTTATTCTAAATAGTAAAAATATTTCAAAGTTTTGCTGTACTTTGGATCAAATAAATGCAAGCTTGGTGAGCAGAAAAGACTACTTTAAAAAAAAAAAACCATTAAAAACCGTACTTTCCAAAAACTTTTCCAAGTAACGCACTATTTACCATGATACAGCCACTTTACTTTTTATCCACTACGGTAAATAATATAAAAGCAAACGGTGTTCCCTTCATCAGAAACGCATCAAACCTGAAACGTGTCGACCACACGATGCAGGAACTCGATGACAAACAGCGGAGGCACTTCGCTCTGAATGACGGCCACGAAGTAGATGCGGTGTCGGAGCACGTTAATGAGGTAGTGATGCGGGGTCGGGATCACCGGAGGAACGTTCTCCGGTTCCGTGGCTCGTTCCAGAGCCTCGAAAAAGTAATCGCAGACGGATCGGCTGACCACGCTCTTCCAGTGCTTCTCCAGAAAGATGTCCCCCGACGCGTTCACCAGGAACAGGCTGTGGATCATCTTGGCAGCTGGAAGACAAAGTAAGAAAACGCGACTAAACTAGATTATTAACGCAGATCTGAACCTGTCAGCATCCTCACGGTAACCGATAGGCCGATAGTTCATTTGTTATTCTACATCCCTATCCGGTTACCGGAGAGAACAATAGCTTTTTAAAAGGGATGAAAGCGTTTGGTTTTAGCAGGATCACATCTTCATCTTCATCATCTTCATCGTGTCAATGTTTCCTCCTCCCTTCTCTCGCATCACAGGACTGTCTTGTGACAAGCTACGGATTAAAAGGCTTCATTCATTCGCGTTTTCACTCGTCTTTTCTTTTTCTTTTGGGTGTGAATGCTTGCATTGTAGATGTAAATTAATACTTACAATCTCTGGATATTTTTTCTGCCACTTCCCAGGATTCTTTAATTAGACACAAGCAGAAATGTCGCTTCCTTCTCCGTTATTTTGTGACGAGAAAATGTATGATTGACACTCGCTCTAACCAATGGCAGGCTACGTCTAGCACGCTGACCCCGCCCACTCCATATTTAATTGGTATATAGTGCGGAAGCGAGTGGACTATTATTCTCGAAGTTGATTGGACAGCGGCCAATACACGTCACTGCACAGCGTTGTTTTATTGGCTCAAGGTAGCTTGTCCTCTGACGATGTGAATTCAGGTTAAAAATGCCATAATAAACTTAATTAAAAAATAACTAAAAAAGCTGATACTAACTTATTACAAGCATTTTCTTTGCACATCAACAAAAAACATTTTGGTCTCCGCAAAGATGCATTTTTATCCGGTTGCTATCCGCGTTATATTTTGTTTCCATGCATTATCTGGAAACAAAAGATTGCATTTGGTATTTGTTCTCAGTCTATAGAGAAAACTTTGATTTACTGTAAGAAATCTGATTCCAGTATTAGACATTTTATTCAAAAGACTTGAAATTGTGTCCCCAGGTTATGCTGCGATGTTATAAAATAATGTACATTTTAGAGATTCTCCCATTAAAAATCTGTCCGATACCATTAAGTATTAAGATAACCAATGATTGACAAACAATTATATACTATACCGTCAAAATATGAATGAATAAAAAAAAAACACTAGAAATAAAATGACTTTTGCATTTAAGCATCACAGCATTATACAGTACAGTATGATAAATGGGACATACATTGAGATTAGAATTAAAATTTATCAACAATTAATGTAATTTAATATGAACTTTTCAGTTAATATCTAAAACATGGTTGCAACAATTGTATCCAATAACAAAGTATTATTAAACTGGATATCTGTAGAAAAATCAGCACAAAATGATGTATTTCTAATACACTACTGTAAACTGTACATGTAAACTGTAAACATTCAACCCTGTTTGTTTTTAAATGCAAAAGCTATTTCACAGCATATTACAATGTGCAGAGCTGCAGGTGACACAATGCAACAACTTTTTAACAAGAGATTTGCTGATAGAATGTTTAGGATCTTTAAAAATAATAAAAATGATGGGGGGTGTAATGAATCAGTTTTTACTCATTTACAAGACTCAAGACTACATTAGGAGCAGTTTTCAAAATGTGAACAAATCACACGATCTGACGGAAGCTCACGGGGCCAAGTTTAGTAGCATCTATACAATTAAAAGTTGATCAAATCTCTAGAAACAGTCTTTCCAGTTAAAGCGAAGGTCATGTTCAGTTTAAAACAGATGTCCTGTCCATGCACCGGCTTTGATAGAGTGGAATGAATTATACACCGTGTCCATAATTATTAGGCACGTTGATATTTTTATTGCATGTCCTGTCCTGAAAAGTCTGTCTTGCAGGATTGACTAAAATGAGCTCCTAAAACTTACCGCCAGATTCTGGAGGATACATTTTATCTTCTGGAGACTCCAGAAAAGTTGCAATTCTGGAAAATGGTGGCGCTGGAAACTAAATGTTTCCTGATGGTTTTACACCTAATTCTTCACATCAGTTCTTAATTCTTTTGCAGTGAACCTGTCTTTTCTGACCCAGTGAGCATTTTGCTGTCCAATGGTCATGTCTTAACTTTGCAATTTCTGTATTGCATTAGCTTTGAATATTTCTCAGTCTGAGTTAAACCTCTTTTTTGGCTCATTTTATCAGTGAAAGGAAGCCTGAATATAAGGAGTTTTTCACTTCCAGCCTTCATAGACAATTATATATCACTTATAAATGATTAAACACAAAATCGATAGTAGTTAAGATTGATGTGGTTTGGAATTGGTCAAATGTGCTTGGGAAAAAAAAAAAAAAAAAAAAAAAAAAATATATATATATATATATATATATATATATATATAAAATCAGAATATCAACGTGCTTAATAATTATGCACACGGTGTAAAAGAGATAATTCATTTAAAAACATTAGTGCCGTCAAACAATTAATCCAAAATAAAAGTTTGTTTACATAATGTGTACTGTGTATATTTATTATGTACATATAAAATACACACACATGCATGTTATATTTCTATATTAAATATATTTATATATAAATTATACAAATATAAATATATACATGTAAATATTTTCAAAATATATTCTGTATGTGCGTGTATATATACACAGCACACACACACATATTACATAAACTTATTTTGGATGTGATTAATCGTTTGACAGCACTAAAAAAACATATTACTTTAGAGATTTTTCAAGAAATACAATAAGTGAAATGGCTCAACATAATTTATTTTTGTTCCATGTTAAAATGTACAGAGTTCTTTGAAAGTACTTGCTAAGAAAAAAAAAAAAAGGAAAAAAAAAAGAAACGAATAAATGGAAATACATACAAGGACAAAACAGAGAGGAGTGGAAGGTGGACGCTTCCGACCATCACCGAGCGCCCCAGCTTGGCTCTCTCTCTTTCGCCGGCTACCAGGCTCTCTCTTAGCTTACAATTCACCATGTACAATTACAAAGTATACGAAAAGGTAAGCAATATAAACAGACAGAAATATACTGAGCTCATTTTTACATGCCTCATAGATGTAAGGAAGTTGTCCTATACACACACAATAACCAAGAAAAAAAAGAAAAAGAAAATAACGCTAAGTGACCTTTAGATATCTCTTTTTTCCTTTTGTTTTAAAATAGCATTAATATACTACACAAAGATAGAAAACTCTAGAGATGAGATGGAATGGAAAGGTTAAAGGCATCTTAAATTCACTAAAAGTGAGTTGTAATTTTTTTTAGTTTTGAATTTCTTAATAATATTACCCCAAGAGTCGAGCTAAAAAATATGCATTGTTTTTTTCCTGAAACAGAAGTGAAAAAAATGACAGTACCAATATCCATGTCAGAATTTCTTTTTTTTTTTATATTTTAGAAAAAACATTTTCTCTACAATAAGTCTTCTAAAGTCAAAAAGAGTCAGCTTGTCATAAAAGAAAGCTGCCCAGTCTGATAAAATTCAGAAAAACAAAAGCGCACAAATAATATATGAAACGTCAGGTCTTTGAGAAAGATTCCTCATATTGACAATGAATACTGGAACATTAAGAAATTCTCTGCCCGTTGTCCTAAAACAGTAACCATCTCAGGACATCATGCACTTTAACCTTTTTCCCGGGTGTGTGTGTTCATTGGTCCGTGTGTGCATTGCAGACACGGATCTACTTATTTGTACAACTCCCTCTGGTGGCTAATAGCTAACATCACTACCCCATGATCAGCTGGAGTACGAGGAGCGCTACTTACTTTGAGGTGCCTGCTTTAGGAGGCATCGTTAACGTCACCGGATGAGCACAGTCGCGATGCTATCTGCTCTGCAGGCGTGGTTAACCCCTTTAACGTTACATGGACGCTGCACTTTGTAGTATGAAATTAAAGACCTTCCCACTATTGACTGCTGCGCACTCTAGTGACATCGGTGGAGTGTTTATGAAACTCTTCTCTGTGATTTCTGTGCTGTGAACCAGGTAGTACCAGAATATTTACATTAACTAGTTTCCAAGGACTTCTGTTTAGTCCAGTCTATAGATGCATGGTCACTACTATCAGACGTCCGCCACTGTTATGTTTGGATATACACGATTCCGTACTGGGAAGACACCGATTTACAGAAACCTCAGACGCCTTGTGCGTCTCCACGTAAGCTCTCCAGTGGCTACAGAGCTCTGCGTGAGTGAATGTGTTCATGAGTGAGCGTATGAGCGAGCGTGAATCACTTTGTCCACACACATAAAGCATGAGCAGGTCAGATTGAAACACAAGCATTTCAACAGTCATTGAAAAAAACGAGAACATATTAAAAATAAAGTAAATAATAATAATAATAATAATAATATTATAATAAAAAAAAAATAGTCCATCTACAATTATTTTGTCTCTTTTTTTTTTTAGGTAAGGCTTCCTATGTCAATTGAACGATTGTGTGCATGATTCAATGTATGTTCGATAACAACGTAAATGCATTTGTTTCTCAGTTTGAAAAGTTAGGTCCACTTCCCCTGTAGCTGCTTTGATGCTTCGCCTCTTCTGTCTCAGTGGCGTACATTTCGGTGGAAACCAACCCCTGTTGGTCCACACAGGGGAGCATGACACTTGCCACAATAAAGGTCCATTAGATCATCTCCCCAGCTCAGGCAATTGGGAAATGAACCTAAAAGGAACAGAGCTTGACGACAACATATTTAGAAAGGAAAAGAAATCGTCGCAGTCTCTATGTCCTCTTCCTCCACCAAGCTCATCTTGTTGCAGTTTCGCCCAGACTTTGGAGGGTGGTGGATACAAATGGGTAAAGTACAGAGATGCAGAGTCCGGCGGAGAACGTCTCTCTCTGCTTGTTCTCTGTCGCTCATCTGCTCATGTAAGGCGACTGCTTGGGGACGCCTGCGTAGCTGTGGTGCGAGGGGCCCGTGTACATCATGTTGCCATGATGATTGGGCTGCATAGGCTGCTGCGGATAAGCCTGGCCTCCCATCATGCCCATTTGCATTTGCATGGGGTACTGGGCTGGCTGGTTCATGTAAGGCGGGTTACTGTGGTACCCGCTGTTCATCATGGGCTGTGGCATTCGGTAGCCAGCAGACATGGCAGCATTGAGCGGATTCATGTTCATGGAGTTGTAAGCGGCAGGGGTAGGCATGAGGTTCGTCATCATGCCACGTTGCACCGCTAAAGTTCGTGGAGAGCCTTGCATGGTCACAGCGCCAGAGCTGCGGCTGTACAATTGCTGCTGGTGAGGGGAGCCTGTAGGAATCTGAGAGGCTTTGGAACGAATTGAAATGTGGCCTTTGACTGTGGCCATCTGGCCTTGCAAACGCTGCGTATGCGGAGGCGGCGGCAATCCAATGTTGGCGCCTGTCATGTTGCACTGGATCAAAGACGAACCGAGATTCATGGAGCCAGAACTCAAATTTGGAGGTGGAGTCATAGTGGACTGAGCTTGGGGCAAAGGTGGGTGTGGAGAAGAAGCGAGCTGCGCCAAGCCCGGGTTGGATAAGGAAACGCTCGTCGCATATGACGTGACCGCGGCCGAATGCGAATAAGACATTGCATGGGGGTCCATGATGGTGTTGGTTAGCTGCTGGAGTTTGGCTAAACTGAACGAAGCAGAGTGTTGACTGTAACCGCCGGCGCCAAAGTCTTGTCCCATGCGGTCATACAAACTCCGACCTCCTCCGGCGCTGCCCGCGCTCTCGGGAATCTCCATGATCATGGGTGTGGAGGCGAAGCCGTTTCCCATACTGCACTGCGAGAGCGATTGCTGTTGAGGGGGAGGAGGTGGAGGAGCGGAGGGTGGAGGCTGCGGTTGAGGGTTTTGTTGTTGTTGAGTCGGCTGAGAGACTTTTTTCTGCTGCTGCTGCTGGCTGGCACTCGGCGGTCTTTCGATGACGCAGCCTTGCGGAGACTTTATTCCGCAACTCGGAGTGCTAGAGGAAGGCGGGGGCGGAGGAGGAGGTGGTTGTGGTACACCGTTTCCGCCGTTTTGTCCAGGACCCGCTTGCTGGATAAGGCTACAGCTGCCCATGGGGATCTGAGAGCCGACCCCTGTGCTGGAGGACGTGGAGATGAAGGAGCAGCTGCTGCCTTGCGAAGACGACGATGACGACGACGAAGGTGTGGCTGAACTTGAGGACGAAGACGAGGAAGATGCTACCGCCGCTGCGGACATGCCACCTCCGTTACTTCCGCTCCCTCCTCCGTTGCCGCCCATCGTTGAATCGTAGCTGCTTGGATTTTCGTAGTTTTCCGTAGTGCTTTCAATGCTGCCCAAATCACTAAATCCGCTGTCTACCACTTGTTGGGAATGATCAGAAACCGATGGCACGTCCATCATAGGAGAGGTCTCCATGTTTTGCAATGAGGGAGCGGATAGAGAGCTGGGGTGCTCTGGGGTTATTTGGGTGTATGCTCCACTCGCTCCAGTTCCTGTAGGACCAGGCACGCCTGATCCAGGATCCATAGGACCAGGAGTCATCCCAGGGCTGCTGACTGAACGGACAGACTGGTTCGGTAACGTAGGCATGGGTGGGTTAGGCATGGGACTGTGCTGGGAGGCTCCGCAATCCTCCACCAGAGCTAGCGTTTCTTCCTCACCCTCACCGTGACTGTAACTCTGCAGAGTCCGGCATGCAGCTAGCGTCTCTTCACAATCCTGGTAAGCTCCGTGGGACTCTGCATCCTCCTCTTGGGCCTCGCCTTGCGTGAGAGACTGTACAGCTTGCACGGTTTCCAGATCCAGCTCGCTGCTGTGGTGATGTGTGTGTTGCTGGTGGCTCAAGTCATCTTTGAAGTCGGGATGCTGGTGTGAATGCTCAGTCTCCATCATGAGCACGGTCTTATCCTCGACGTGTAAAGGATGCATTTCCAGCGGCTCAGAAGGCACCGCGATTGCGGTTACAGTCTCTACAGCCGCCGCGGCCGCCGCAGATTCCTCCTGCTCTCGTCGACGGCGTTCTTCCGTATCTGCAGAGCTCGTCTTCACCTCCTGCACTTCCTCTGCATCCTCCTCCTCGTCTTCAACTTCTTCCTGTTTGCTGACGTAATCCTTCGCCACGTTTGTCTGCATGTCTAAAAAACCCTCACTGCTCTGGGGTTCTTCTTTTACGGGGGGAGAGCGAGCAGGCGATGATGGTTCCTCTTCTTCTTCGTCTTCTTGCTCCTCAACATCATCCTCAGAGTCTTGGCCCTTTCTTCTTTTACTGCTACTGCTGCTGTCACTTTTCTCTTCGAGACGACCATCTCCTTCGTCGTCGGCATCGTGATCATCGCTGCGCCGGCTTCCTGAGCCCGGTGTTGCTGCTGTTCTCCGATTAACCCCGTTATCGCAATCTTCATCATCCCGCTCTTCATCTTCATCAGCTCTCGGCTGAGAAGCTCTGGTGCTGGAAGACTGTGACATGGTACGAGAAGGAGGACGGCTGATCTTCTCAACTGACCATGGTCGGTCTTCCTCCTCATCTTCCTCTTCTGGCTCAGACACAGGAGGAGGTTTGGGTACAGGGGGAGGGAGATTGCCATTTTTTGGAGGCCGACCTCGCCTTTTGGGTTTGGATGGCTCTCTGAAGTCCTGAAGGAAATCGTCCTCCTCTTCTGAGTCTTTCAGTTTCTCAGGACTGAGGTCGGATGTTAAGGCTCTGACTGTCCTTTTACAAGTTTTGTCCTCCAGTGTTGAATTGTCTAGCTGCTCCTGAGCTAATCGGCTTTGCTCAAACTCCTGTCTGGCTGCCTCCTCTTGTGCACGCTGCAGGTAATAGCTGCGAGGCTTTCGGCCAGGCTTCATTTTGATCTTTGGAGGTGGTGGGTCCTCCGAGGACTGGTCTGCTAGACTGGTGTCAGCTGTCTGACCGGCTCCACTACCAGGTTTTCTGCCTGGACGCTTCTTCCAGTGGAGTGGCTTGCGACTCTTGCCCTTAGGCCAGCCTTTCTTTCTTTTTACTGGAACCTCAGGCATCTCAGCTGTTGCCCCCGTTCTCTGTGTGGCATCTGAAGGTTCAGGTTTTCTCAGGACAGCAACCGGCTTCAGCACAGGAGTGGGATCTGAACAAAAGAGAAAAATCTTTGAAATCACACTATTGCAACAAACATCGCACAAAAGTATAAAAGTATAAAACCACAGCAGGCATCCTTAGGTGTTTGGGTGGGGGGGTAGATTCACATGTATCGCAATTGATTCACAAATTTAAAAAATCGATTTTCTAGTTAATATAATAATAAATAACAATAACGTGATGTTTTCTTCACTTGTTGGATGCGTTAACATCACATATGCATAGGCCGTACTATATACTACCAAATTTGTGATTGGTTGACTGCAAAATTCAATTATTATATGGAATGATAAAATAACATTCTTAACCGGTTAATGGCCATTTCAAATTTTCAATTATGTTCGGAAACTATTACATTTTATTGTGTTTCTGTTTGTAGTTATGTTCTGTCAAAATTACTTTCGTTCCTTGAACTGGAGCCCTGCTTACCACATAAACACAGTAAGGAGAGATGACTGAGGACGATGGTGAATGATTTACAGATCCTGAGCACCACTGACAAACATCTAATCTTGTGAAATGTGTGGTAAGTACTGCCGCTCCATAGTATACACAGAGTGTGCGTGATCGCGAATCTCGAACGTAAAAGCAAAAAGCCAGTGCACATTCAAAGGTGATGTCAATGCCCAGCATATTAGTAAAGGCTCCCTGATGCCCGCAATTTATATACAGTATAATTACCCAACGATATAATTGCGAGAGAATTGAAATATTTATTCTAGCGCTGTCAAACGATTAAATCGCATCAAAATAAAAGTTTTTGTTTGCATAATACATGTGTTGTGTATATTTATGTATATATTAATACACAAACATACAGTATGTTTTGAAAATATTTACATGAATATAAATATAGACATGTAAATTATATTACAAATAAATATATTTAATATATAAAAATAACATTTTCTGAAATATATACGTGTGTGTGTTTTTATATATACACAAATATACACAGTACACACACATATATTATGTAAACAAAAACTTTTATTTTGGATGCAATTAATCACGATTATTCGTTTGACAGCACTAATTTATTGCCTTTATGGGTTCCATAGTACACGTCATTTCCTTTACGAACACGGTATATGGATTCAGGCACATCCCTAATGGAAAGTGTAAAATATTTATTTATTTATTTATTTATTTATTAGGAAGTTAATAGGAAACACCGATTTCTTGAATCAGGACTACCATACTATAGACTGGTGTGTTTTTGTATCAAAATCCTGTGCGTTTCACGTCCAGTATGCACAAAAAAAACTGTGTGACCCCAAGAATCGATATGAATTGAATTGTGAGGTACTGAAAGATTCCCACTCCTATTAGGTGTACTAACCATCTTCCTCCGATTCAGTCAGATTGCCTCTGTTGATGCTCTTTGGGGCAGGTCCCATGTGTTTGCGGGCCGCTGCGTAGCGCCGGAGAGGGTTGCTAAATGGAGTTTCTTCTTCTAGTCTGGGCATGGGTCTTTCAGAATCTGAATCAACAAATGGCTCATCCAGAACTTCAGTTGTCTCCGAGATGGTCTCTGTAACGACGCTGCTGTGGGGATGGCTGCGCTGACGTACACGCCTCTTGCGCAACTTCTGAGACTACAAGAGGAGGAAAGCAAAAAAAGTTTTTCTTTTTGCACTACACCCATTATATCTGCACTGTTTGTTTATTTCACTGATTTGCACTCTATTTGCATTTTTTTTTTTTTGCATGCCCTTATTTGTATATTTGTATTATATATAAATTGTATTTAATTGCATTTACAGTCCACCTTTAGCGTTTAGTGTTATCTGTATGCACCAAGGGTCTGAGAGTAACGTAATTTCAATTCTCTGTATGTGCTTTACATGTGGCAGAATGTGTCATACCTTGCATTTAAGCCCTAATGTGGGCTTGGTGAGGACAGGTGGTGAGCGACTCCTTAACTCTTCCTCATCATCATCCTCATCATCATCCTCATCATCAACATCATCATCATCATCTTCATCCTCATCTTCACTGCTCTCACTAATGAAGGCTGGCACAGGTTCGCTCAGCCTTGTGGTGTGGGGCAACGATGGCAGGTCATCCTCAGGCTCCTCACAAAGCCTGCGTTTTGGGCCACGCTTTTTCCGTGGTGGCCGCCCTCTGCTGCGTGACTGTGGAACTGCGGGGTGCCTAGAAGCCTCCAAGGGACAGGCTGATGTGGAGTCAGGCTCATTTTCTAAGGCCAAGAGCATCGATGATGTTGTCACTTTATTAATGCCAGTTCTTTCATCCTCTTCCTCATCCTCATCCTCATCATCCTCCTCTTCATCATCTTCCTCCTCCTCCTCCTCTGGGGGCCTTACTTTACGGGGTCGACCTGGTCCTGTACGTGGTACATCCTTCACCTTGCCCCATAACCAGTTTTTGGGAGGGCGGCCAGGTCCCCTGCGCTCCCCATTAGCCGTAAGAAAAAGGGGAGAACGTTCAGGACTAAGAACACTGTTGCAAACAGAAGAGGATGGAGGAGAGCTTTGGTTTTTTGGGAACGCTGGGAAGCTCTTTTTCTCTTCCTCCTTTTCCCGTTCCCCTTTCATATGCCAAGAGAGCGGGGAGCTCTTGTGGCTGGGTTTGATCTATAGGAGAGATGCAGAGAACAGAAATTCAGCTACAGTATGAACTGGTACTAGAGCTGCACAATTCTGGACAAATTGAGAAATCACGATTTTTTTTGTTTTAAATAGAGATCACGATTCTGAACTAAGCAAAACTAAGCAATTGGTCCATTACTGAATGAATCAGCAGTTTTGAACAAATCTCTTGAATGAATGATTCAATGGCAAATGCATTATTTAACAGTCACTTGTCGCCACCTAGTGGCGAAACAATGTAATCACCATTGTAATCAACAACCGTTATTTGAAGCGCCAATTTGAAGCGAAAATTACTTTCAAAAGACGATTTGCTCCATTTTAGAAATAAGACTGCATGGGTGTTTAAATCGAGATCGCAATCTTTTAACGATTAATCGTGCAGCTCTAACTGGTACACATCTTAAACACTGCATCCACTGAACCTAGGAAAAAAAGTCGAGACGCTTACATCTTTAGGTCCCTCCTCTCCTTCTTCCTCTTCCTCATCTTCATCCCCTTCTCCTTCAGATACTACCGTGTTGGTGACGATAACAGGTGTCCAGCGTAAGCAGTCTGGATCAACTTCAAGGAGCCGAGGTTTGGCTTTAAGTCGGGTCATGTGAGAGGCCACCAGTTTCTCTCGTCGCAGGATAATCACCCTATAACAAGAAAGGACAAATCAGGAAACTACTATACAGACTGATACAAATGTAACAAATATACAATACCATCTGAAAGTTTGGGGTCAGTAAGATTTCTTAATGTTTTGGAAAGAAGTCTCTTATGTTCACCAAGCCTCCTTTGATATAACAATTAATAAGAGTAATATGGAGAAATATTACAATTTAAAATAAGTGTTTTCTACTGTAATACATTTGCGAATATAGTGAACTTTCAGCATCATTAGGCCAGTCTTCAGTGTCACATGATCTTTCAGAAATCAATCTAATATGCTGATTTGCTGCTCAAGAAACATTTCTTATCAATACTGAAAACAGTTCTGCTGCTTAATACTTTTGTGGAAACTGTGTACTTAAAGTACTGGTAATATAAGATAACTAAATGGGGTAGGGTTAGGTTTAAAGGTATATTCAGGGTTAGTACCTAGTTATTGTGATAACATTAATAAGTACATGTACATGAGGAACAGGACTGTAAAATAAAGTGCTACCGAATTTGGCTTAATGTGACTTGCATGTAATTATGCATTATTTATACAAGTACATTTAACATGTGCAACAAGGACACCTTAAAATAAAGTGTTACCGAACTCTTTTGTAACAAATGTCTCTTCAGTCGCTTTTGATCAATGTGGCGCATCCTTGTGTTAATTGCGTGTTAGCACTAAACCATGTATAATCAATGAAAATCAGCCATTAGTGTGTGAGCATCTCTCACCGGTCTCCTCTCTGTTCCAGCATATTCAGATTGAGAAGAGTGGCCGTGATATCTTGAGGACAAATGCCAGTGACTTTGCTGAGTTTGCGGATGGTGAGCTGTCGATCTCTGATCTCATGTAGGCACTCCAGCACCACACTACGCCAATATGCCATGTAGGATAGCCGGCCAAGGTCTGACAATGGCTTCTCTGGTGAGCCCGGCTGGCCTTCCCTCTTGGACAGCAGGTAACCTGCAGAGAGAATCATAACAGTTTACCCTCGGTGTCTAATGACAATATCTGAAGGAGTACAACTCTCAAATATTTTCTTTACCAAAAAAATAAATAAATGAGCACAGACTGAGTTAACAGTGGAAATATAATGCAGAGTGCTTACTGAAGTCAATGAGGAATCGCCCATAGCCCTTGCGCTGGTATTGTGGAAGAATCATAATGCAGGATACGTTATACTTTTGTTGACAATGCTTCTCCTGGGGATAAAAAAAGGGTGGAAAAAATTTGTAAAATTCAAGCAAATGTAACAAATATATACTTCTATCCATGTGCCACACAATGCATTTGTTAGGTATGATCGTATTCGGTTTCTGTAATCTGAACGCCATACACAGCTGTCAATATAGTTCTTAATTATTTAAACCGAGTGCATAAACAATTCACCCTCAAAATAGGCAAAAACCTGTTAATTAGAAAAAAAAAAAAATTTAACTTTAAGCATCTTTTCCAGGAGGATAATCAACCCATAAGGAAGCAAACAAAGCATCTACTGTAAGCAAGCCACAAAAGCAGTAAACATTTGCATTAACAACAAAGCCAAATTGCTCAACATTGTCAAACAACTCAAAAAAGGTTTAGCTCACCTTTGAAAAGTATCCTACGAGATGGCAGCCCTTACTGTCATTCTGTGTGAGCACATAGAAGAGGAAGGGCTCCACGTCGTAATACAGCGTCTTATGGTCCAGGAAGAGCTTGGCCAGCAGGCACAGATTCTGACAGTATATTGTGCTGACATTTCCATCCACCTGGAGTGTAAAAAATACTTTTTCAGACTTGCTGTGTCCTAACCAGGCATGATGAAATCAAGCGACGATGGCTATCTTTACATGCACAACTTTTGTTTCAATCGAACTGAATTCATTCCGACTGATGAATCTGAACGTAGTGTTTACATGAACGCTAAATAAAGTGACTCTGCGTGTTTGTGTGTCACAAGCGTCCAATCAGAATTCATTTTTTGACATGCGTACACATTGCATGCATATAGAGAGTTTCCTGCTGTTTGTGCATAATAACCGTTCTCCAACACTGTTTCTTTATTTGTTTTAAACAGCAGAATTAATATTTATCCATTTCATAACTTGGCGAAAATAAGCACATAACCGCTGCGTCACGCTGTTTCTATTTATCACGCATTTATACAACACAAAGAAGAACCTCTCGTTCCGCGCAACTTACGTCATTGCACATGCACGGTCAGTTCAGTTTCGGTTTTCAATCCGATCAAGTATTTACATGCACTCTCAATCGTATTAGAAAAGGAATAAACCACCCCTTTCAATCCGGTCGAAACCTCGTTTGGTTCGAGCTCAAACGGATCGGTTAAGGTGTTTTCATGAAGGCTTTTCGGTTCGATCAATCCAAGTGGCATTGCTAGGATTCAGATACCGTAACACTAACAATTAAATCTCATAATTCATATTTGCAAAATGCAATGTCTGTAAGACTCTCAATTACTAAATACTAAATCAACATTTTGAAAGAAGTCGTGCAGCAGAGACTGGCACGAAACTCGCTCCACAGGAGCAAAGGCTGTGATAAATTGCACGGCTCCTGCTTTTCCAATGGGCTGAATGCCAACAGTGTTAGGTTTTAGCAGTGCTGCCACCACAGGTATCCTGCTGAGTCAGGACCAGACTGAAACCTGAGCCTCTAGAACCAACTGGCCAAACAGGAAGGCAAGCAGTAACACACCCGACAACACCGTAGCGTTGATTAACGTGGAACACAGGCTATGGTCACGCAGCAGCAGAATACAGGCATCGGTTCAGGTTAAGAGAGTTAAACGTGGTTACAATCACATTAGGGTTGCTGTGATAGTCGGTGTTGATGGTTTTACAGGTGTGAAGCCGCAACACCGGTTACATCACTTGCCCACCGCAACACCACCATCATTTAGATTTTTATAATAATAAAAAACATTAAGTTCAGTTAGAGAATAGACACTACATGCATCACAGATCAGATTTCATTTATCACGTGAGGAGAAGCTGACAAGAGTGAGGTGAGACAGAGGAGAGTTTCAAAACGACATGCAAAAGCACCTGTTTTAAAAATATTTTATATTAAATATTATATATTTATTTGGTTCCACAGCTCATTTTTATTTATTTAAACGGTGTATTTAAAAAAAAAATATTTTTTTTTTAGATCATGTCTCCAAGCTTTCTTATTCCTTTGCTAATAAACGTACGTTTCTTATGTATTTGGTTCCACAGTGTTTACTGATCTTCAGTTTTGTATACCTCAACCTATTTGTTATTTTATATTAGGCATATAGCATAGTGTATTTTTATCCGTTTTGTTAATAAAAGTTCTACGTTGTATTTTGTTGTCGCTTGAATTGAATTGACACTCATTTGAAAGTGAAAGTAAAATGCGCACGGCGCTTTTAAGCTATTTAAAAGCGAAGGAAAGTGAGGAAAAACTTTCAGGTTTACACATCTGGTTGAGCTATGAATGGAATCGCAATGGAGGACTAGTTGTGTTACGCACAACAACCATTATCATGAAAACTTTTCAAACTTCTTTTAATACCTGCATAAATAAAATTAATACCATATGTTCATTCAGAATAAACCCAAAGAATCTCAAAATTAATCATTGCATTTTCAGATTTACTTAGTTGAGCATGCTGGGGCATAAATTCAATTGCAAAACAACTGATACTTGCTGGTATGTTAATGTGTTTAAAGAAAGGAAATACACAGATTATTGTATCGTTAGAATTTTTCTAGCACTTCTCATGCTACTGCCTCTTTAAGATACATCGCTTGATTTATTCCTTAACTTGTAAGTCTTATAAAGTGTATGCTAAACGAATACATGTAAATATCTGTTAATACTCACACCTGCTCATTCAAAACAGGTGAGAAAATATGCACTCTTACAACCACGTATAACATATTACAATATAAATACCATAAAGTAAACACTGCCATAATCTATCAACACTAGATCATAATCAATCACTTGTCATAAATTCACACTATTCATTTGTTTGCAAGTGCTTTGAAACTGTGAGCCAACTCCTTTTGAACGTACAGCACTCACATTTATAACAATCAAATTAGGCAATATCCCATATATTCTTTTAAAGACTTATGCAATTAGATCAAACTAAATTTAAAACATTTTAGGGACCCACAGAAACCTTGGAAAAGTGGCTAGAAAAGGGCTATTCGTTCATGTAGATAGTAGGGAAAAAGGTCCTGTAAGCTGTTTTCTGTACTGGAGAATTTGACAATCATGTGTGACCAGTGCTGGCAAAATGAGTAGAGATGTGCACGGGCTAATTTTGAGATGCAGGCAAAAAAAAAAAAAAAAAAAAAAAAGTTAAAGTTGTCAATTTTAGTCAAATTTCAGGTTTTCATAAAATGAGTTTATTAATAAGCCCTCGTCTAGCGGTCCCAATGCTCCAAATAGTAATTAATTAATTAAACATCTTAAAAATGTCTCAATTTATTTGTAACGAACACACTTTGGTGATTTTTACATTTGATTATTTGTTTTTCTTACTTGAATGCTTTTTTTTTTTTTAGATGTAAAATGAAAAAAGTAATGCACTATGCCTATTTGTTTCTTTATTATATTTGTTCTGCTGTTGTTTTTTTGCATCTGTTCTTATTTTTAATAAGAAAGATAAAAACATCATATAATGATGAAATTAAACAAGCTTTTCATTGATGTATGGTTTGTTAGGATCGGACAATATTTGGCTGAGATACAACTGTTTGAAAATCTGGAATCTGAGGGAGCAAAAAAAAATCTACATATTGAGAAAATCTTCTTTAAAGTTGTCCAAATTAAGTTCTTAGCAATGCATATTACTAATCAAAAATTAAGTTTTGATATATTTATGGTAGGACATTTACAAAATATCTTCATGGAACATGATCTTAATAATAATTTTGAGCCATACAATGTATTGTTGGCATAACTTATCTGAATTGTTTAAATGTGTAGAATCCACATAAGCTGCTTTTTCATCAACCGGTCAAAATTTACAGCAAGGCGTGCAAATTTGGTCCGTTTTTTGGCCAGACAGAAACTGCACACAGACTGAATGTGAATGTAAGTCTCTGTAAATCCACTCTCTGACAGCAGGTGGCGCTTATTGAAAAGCTGAATTACAGCCGTTTCCCGTAACCTCCGTGAACAAAGCAGCACTGCGACTAAGAACACTCCTTTTATGTATTGCATGGAGCGAAGATGAACACAAAATGCCATCGAATCGTTTCTGAAGACAGTCAGAAGGTACATTCATATAATTAATTCATTCATATATTCATTTGTATAATTCCCTCAGCACTCTTTTAAAACCTCCCAGCTCTTCCGCCCTAATTTCACTCAAAACGAAACTACTCTGCTGCTGTGCTCACGTGAGACACTTACTTAAAACTGTGCTTTATGCTGGATAGCATTTATTTCTCGTGAGTTGTTAAAATCGCGGTAATCGAATACGGTTTTGATAATTTAAATATTAAATGGTAATACCAATGATTTATCGTCAAACCGGTAATCGTTACATCCCTACTCCAAACGTAACCATGTAAGCTCATTAAAATCTGGTCTGACAGCATTGATTTAGACCACACCTATTCAGATCTACATGTCATGTTTACACCTAAATGATCTTTTATAGAAACACAAAGGATGTAGTAAATCACCATTAGAGATTCTAAAACAACGAGAGCTTGCCGTTCTACATTTATTACCCTGCTAAGTGGCATCATTACAACACCTTGTGAGGGCAGTAAGCGGGCGGATGTTATTGCCTGAGCCAGTGTGGGAGTGTGCGCACATATCAGTGTGAATGAGATTTCCTTTGTTGGCTCAGAACGTATGAAAACACACATTAGCGTGTGCATGACTAGAGTGTCGACGAGCATGTGTCTCTGCTGCCAAGTGCATATATACAAAACGAGTGTGCACGAGTGGCTGCGTGTATTTGTGGTTTTTATCTGGGTGGAGATTTCTTTTCCTCACCTCGAACACAGACACGTCGTCCTTCCTGTAGATCTCGTTGGCAGGCGGGTGGAACCAGTTGCACTTTCGCATGTGCTGGTAGAGAATGCTGCGGCTCTTCATGTAGCGCAGACAGAACTCACAGAGGTAGAGCTTAGGGAGCCTGTCACATCCAAACAATCACACATCAGTTTTTACAGCCTAAGATCAAAGGTGCACAAGCACATCTCTCTTGAGAGAGCATATAAACACAAACAAAAAATAAATAAATAGTATGAGGTTAAGATGTTTGACACTGATTCTCCATTTCATGACCCCTTTAACAATAACATCACTGTTAAACTACCATGTTAAATTGACAGTAGAATACAAGGCAGAATCCAAAGGCATCTCCAAAACCATTATTTTTCTGGAAAATAAAAAAAAACGCATATTTTTTGAGTTATTAAACATTGTATCGTTAAAGTTGGTATTATACCTTATATTGCTATCATATACTGTTGTGTACCAACATTAACACAACATTTCCCCAAAATCATGTTTAATCGGAGATACAAGATTTATGACTTGGGAGCAGGGAGATACGAGATTACGCTGTCATTGATAAGAATGATACGGACACAGACGTCGCTGCTGCCAGCAGTGTTCATCAAAGTCTGCGGTCGCGTTGAGCCTTTTGACAAGAGACAAGGCTTCAATAGTTAACCAAAGCTAACGACTGTGGTTACATACATCTTCCTAAACTCTATTTTAAAGGTTTAAGAGCTATAAGTGATGCAACACAAAAAACGATGAGCTGACTAGGCTGTCTAATAGGCGGAAATTAGCATAATCGGCTCGCAAATTTACCTTCGTGGCTCACGGGCTTCCTTCTGCACCGAAGCATTACAGCTATCGATTTTTAACAAAACAGGCCTACTCAAATGTATCTAACCTAACTATTTTCACTCGTTACTGTCTAAAAAAACAGACAGAGTTAGGCTTACCCTTTTTTCTCCCATAAATAAAAACCGCGGAGTGAAGATGATGTGGAGTTACGAGACTTCTCAGACAGCTGAAGTGTACAGTGGAGTTAAGAGATTAGCTCTCAAGCTATTTTCAACACTTTAGATTGGTCAATAATTTGTAACAATAACAGACCTACGTGGGGACTGACCAATAGCATCGATTTGTGAAGAAATATGAAATTGACAAAATTTGGACATAGGTGGTTTCCGCCCGACAGCGACTTATATATATATATATATAGTGGAAGTCATAAAATGTGCCTCATCCAAGGTTACTAGCTGATTCGGGACATGACACAATCAACAATTCTGTCAATCAGAAAAGTGGGCATGGCTATTGGCTGATGGAGAAATTTTAAATGGCCAAATGGATTCAGTCATACCTGGCCAACATATGACCTTCTAGCACTAATATTCTTGAACAAATAGATTAAGGCTGTGTTCACACTTGCCATACTCTGGTGCGATTGCTCTGTTAGTGCGGTTCATTTGTGTAAATGTGAAAGCTGCCGTCCGAACCTTGGTGTGCAAAAATCAAGCCAAGTTGTTTCCAAACAAACTCTGGTGCGGTTCGAATGAAATATGAACGCAACAGACTGAATACTACTAAACAAACGAACCAAAGAAAAACAAAAAAGGATGTAATGACAAGATGCGAGGCTATATACTGGTAACAATTCTCTCCACGATAAGAATTAGTCTTGCTGTGATAATAACGATAAAGTGTGGTTGTTGACATATTTCTGTGTGCAACTGTGCGGCGCGACATGGAAGAGTTTATAGCTAAACGAGGAGCTCCTTCTATAATCTGGAACTGGTTTGGTGAGGGCTGTACAGTGTGATCAGTCTGTGTGATGAATAAATGTAGTACAGTAGCACAGTTTTGCATGTCTATGAGTCTGTTTACAAACCTGTTGTCCAACAAATATATCATTTATTGACATGCGTTTTCTCCAAATTTAGTGAAATAACTTTTTGTGATCAGACGTGGTTTCATGTCACAGAATGTGGCAGAAATCATACTACTGTACAGTATTATTTACAGTGATAAAGGCTATGTCGATTAGCATTGCATTATAAATATACTTTATTCTCATAAAAATACCCAAGATTGCTTAAACACAGATAAACCATATATTGTCGCAATCGTATGTTTACCGTCTTCAAGTTTCATCAGTTAAAATCTCTCTAGCTACTGCGATAACTGGATACCTTCGTCCGTATTGTCCATATTAGGGATTTCCTGGAGCAGTGCTAATACTTCTGCGATGCATATGTGGAGTTTCTGCACAAGGGCGCCCTCTGGCTTCCAGTATAAATTAAATATTGTGTACTCCGTAATACTCACTCACAACACCCTCTTTTGGGAGAAATAGGAAAAATAATACCTTTCTCTAAAGAAACAGGATTTTTTTTAGTCTCTTAGTGGATGCATAAAATTCTCTAAGTTATAATCGTCGCAATAAATACCAGAAATTATTGTGATATATTTTTAAGCCCCTATCGCCCATCACTACCGATCGGTCTGCGCAGTTCGGTAAGTTCCGTCACGAAATGCACATCATTCAACCCAACCAATCAGGTTGTGAATGTATGACTATGCCTTTAGGTTCGGTATCTTTAGGGTCGCCGTCAAAAAATGCTAGTGAGAACGTTAAACGGACCGGAACCAAATGTATCGTTTTCTTTTGTAGTCTGGACCAAACGAACCGAACTACAAGTGTGAACGCACCCTAAGATGCTGAAGCTGCAATGAACAATATTAATTTAAATGGGAATATATATATTTTTTTTTTATGAAAAAATGTCAAAGTTTGTGGATGATTATGACACATGCTGTTGGTTACCTGCTGTACTCCTGTGGGTATGGAGAAGAGTACCACGTCTGAATTTCATACTTCCCAAACTCTATAACAGATGGGCAGCGCATTTGGGGATCCGGTGGACCAGTCACCCCGACTTTCTATAAGAGATGAAGTACAAAAAATAAGGAGTTAAGACAGATAAAGTGGGTACGTTTAAAATTTAGAGACTATTAGGCCACTATGCCTTTCTTCCCCAGAGCATCCTGCCACGCACAAAAGAAAACAGTCGCTCTCTTTCACACAAGAAATACACCTAGGCTCTGCCTTTTGTTCTAATAATCACAAACAGTTTCTCACAAGCATACAGCGCCACACTCAAGCTTACAGGATTATTATTAGCTCTTATCCGCAGCCCAAGTGGAAATTCAGAGCATCTGCCACTTGCCAGCCTGCTGACACGCAGTGGTGATCGCACACTACTCTGCATCTCACACACATACGCAAAGTGGAGGTGAAACAGCTTGTGCCGAACCGTCGTTCAGAACATGCAATGTTGGTTTTAAAAATATAAATGTTTGTGAATTGTAGCATTTCCACATTCAAGAATAATTACTGCAATCTCTGTGCTGTTAAAGAGGAAACAAACACGCACACAAACGAAACTGAGCAGGTCTTGATATAACAAGTGCTAGCAATTGGATCAATAGAAATAGTTTGTGTATGTGCATGTTCAGTGAATAGCCTACAAGATGTATTTGTTGCAATATTAATATCAGCAATAAAAATATCTTGGTTCTGGTATTGCACATCTCTCTCATTTTTGAATTCATAAAGTTGTATTATTGTTGCCATCGCAAGTTCGGGAATGACTCATATTTCTGTACACATGCAGAATAATAATTTAGGGTGATGCTTAAATGCAGTTGTCGCTCACTACACTTTGCAGTGTGTACATGTCCTAAATGTTATAGAGCCCGCATTCAGTTAATACTGTCAGACTGCAGCATGGTATCTTTCTTTTCTGGCTGCTAAACAAAAGCATGCTGGATCTGTCTGATGCTGTGTGCGAATATGATTGTCTGTCTCTGGGTTAGTGAGTGTTTTTCTTCGACTGATGGCCTCAGGCAGTCAGAGACTGGCTGCTTCTGCTGGGACCTTCAAATCACACACACACACACACACACACACATCAGCCAATCAGTCTACACATGTGCATTTGTGTTTGTGTGTGTATCACTAAGAGAGGCACCAGCTGTCAAGATAATGGAAACTCTCAAATCCCCCACATTACATTCTGCAGAGATAAAGGCCTTCACAGCTTCCAAGTCTTTGCTAATACAGCAAAAGAGAATCAGTGTGTGCAAACAAACAACAGGCACCACTACCATCAAGCATACGGTTTACCGACAAAAATGATTCACTTTGTTTATATTAAAACCCGTCGAAGTTTACACATTAGCATATGCATTTAATTAAATGTTTAACGCTGAATTTTATGTTGCTAATGCATTTATTAAATTTGACTTTTATAACAGTATCATTCTGTTCCGTCTCACACACACACAGCCCATAAAGGAGCATGTTTCTCAGCAAATGAAAAAAGGATTATTTATGAATGAAATTCAGACGGGACATTACACAAAAGCAAATTAATTTGTATTTGTGTGGCAAAATGTAATATGTTTCCCACTCCCGTTCTGTACCTGTAGTGCCAGCTCCTGAATGTGCCTAAAGAGCTCCACGTCTTTCTCAGTTAGGTTTTCGTGTCCTGGCAGTTTGTCTTCGTCCTCCCGCCAGCTGTCTCCACACTCCTGATTGTCTGTGATTCAGAAAAACACCAAGACAGTTAAAACGGCCAAAGAGTGAGTGAGAGCGCAAACATGAAGCTACAGAGCAAAAAGACTAATAAAAGAGACAGCACATTCAGATTTAATTTCTACTTTTCATTTTACATCATGTCCTACCCAGACACAGTGACAAGTTTCCATTTATTCCTTCAAATATCACATGACAGTAAAGCCATTTATAATATTAAAAAAAGGTTACACTTTATTTTAAGGTGTCCCCTTGTTACAGTGTACTTATAGTAAGTACATGTAGTTAATTAATATTAATCAGTACTTAAATGTATATGGGTAGGATTGGTTAGGATTTGGCTTAGGGTTACTTATATGAAGTTATGCATAATTTATTGTTATTATAATAGTAAGTACATGTGTAAGAAGGAGACCTTAAAATAAAGTGTTACCATAAAAGATTTTCTATTTCAAATAAATGCTGTCCTTTTGAACTTTCTATTTATTGAAAAATCCTGAAAAACAAATATCATTATTTTTCACAAAAAATATTAAGCAGCACAACTGTTTTCAGAATTGATAAGAAATATTAAAAGTCGTCAGAATGACTTCTGAAGGATCATAAAAATATTCAGCTTTCCATCACAGGACTAAATTCCAAATATAAATATATATATATATATATATATATATAATTGTAATGTCATAGTATTACAGTTTTTACTGCATTTTGATAAAATAAATGCAGCCTTGGTGAGCATTTAAAAAAACAGTAATGTGCATCACTCAAGTGAAAGTGTTACTTTAGTTTGTAAAGCACAAAAAGAAATACCTTTCACTTTTAATCTCACCACACACACACACACACACACACACACACACACACACACGACAAATGCCCATTTCTCAGTGCCGTTATCTTCCTTATCATGCAAGCGTGGATCACCTAACACAGATGTTGAAAGCGAAATAGTTTAGGTTTAGTTCTTGACCTGTCTCACCTCCTGTCCGGTCATCATGCTCGCCCTTGCGGTTGCTCTTCTTGCGTATACGATATTGCTGGGAATAGTCCACCACTTCAGCGCGGGCTTTCCGTCCGTCTGGGGATGGCGTGAAGAACTTGCTGAGGGCGTCGATCAGACCCTTTGTTTTCTTGTTAAAACGCAGGCCACCATGCGCAGAATCGTCTTCTCTGAGAGAGAACAGCATGCGATCGTCGCCGGGATAGCCTTCGCATGAGGAACTGGAGGAGGAGTGTGGGGAGGAGGAGCCTTGTGAGCATTGGTCAACGCCTCCAGCACCCCGCCTTCTTCTGCCACGCCCACCACCTCGAAGCTTCTTAAAGGGACGGCCCGGTCTGAGGACAAGAGAACTTGTAGTCTTTTGCATATAATTTCAGAGTTCTGCAAATGTGACCCTGGACCAATCAATTTTTTGAAATTGAGATTTATTCATCATCTGAAAGCTGAATAAACGATGCGATCTGGGAAAACCCGTCGGATGTCACGCTGGGACGATTTCAGCAAATTCAAAAAATAGGTTGAAAGTAGGGCTGCACGATAATGGTTAAACTGATAAATCACGATTATTTTGATAAAACATTATAAATCACAATTATTCTATCAAAAGGGTAAATGCAACAACATTTCATGTGTCCTTTAACCAACCTCCACTGACTACATATACACTGACTTCAATACAAAACTCGCTGAAAGCGTGAAATAAAACTACAAGTTACAGTTCTGAACTCTGTCTGGTTATGTATTATAAATCCAGAGTAGTAGAACAGGAGAAGAATTGGAGATGGCCTGCATGCTGTAATCTGTGATGTTTTATGAACAGATATACACTTAAATGTTCAAATGTTTGCAAGTGTTGTGTGTTCCTTGGGGTCATTTTGTATCTTTTACAACATGTACAGTGACTAAAATAATCCTTTTACCACCGTAAAGTGACTTTTACTTGTGATACTTGACTGTTGTGCTTTTATTTTCATTGCCTCTCTTTAAACCAGCTTTTCTCAAAATTCTGTTACTGAAAATCATGGTGGTCAGCCAACTTCAGACAGCCATAACTTTTGTTACGTTCAAGCTAAAAAAAAATAAAAACAGTTTTGGAAATGGCATGAACCCAGCTGGTATCAAAACCTATAATAGGTACAATTTCACCATGTGGTTGATTGCATCATAAATAAGCTTTCCCTTACTGTATGGTTTGCTATGATTGGACATTATTTGTCTGAGATGCAACTATTTGAAAATCTGGAATCTGAGGGTGCAAAAAAATCTAAATATTGAGAAAATCTCCTTTAAAGTTGTCCAAATGACGTTCTTAGCAATGCATATTACTAATCAAAAATGAAGTTTTGATATATTTACAGTAGGAAATTTACAAAATATCTTCATGGAACATGATCTTAATATCCTAATGATTTTTGGCATAAAAGAAAAATGGATAATTTTGAGCCATACAATGTATTGTTGGCTATTGCTACAAATATACCTGTGCTGCTTATGACTGCTTTTGTGCTCCAGGGTCACATATGTGGTTGTAAACAGAATCAAACGGTTTATAATACCTGCCCTTCGGCCGCCCAAGTGGTGCATTATATCGCCGCTTGATTTGTGCTGCTTTTTCATGTAAGAGTTTTCTTCCCTTTTTTCTTGGCCGACAGATCTGACAGATCCACATGCCTGCAGAACAGCAATCAAGAATCCTTACTCATAACTATAATTACAGAGAAAACTAATTCTTGTGTAAATGAATACATTATACAGTTAATATACACAGAACACAATATACAATTAATAGAGTGTGCCTAGAGACAAATGCAATGATTGCACGACGTAGAATAGGCATGCATTTGAGTGTGAACACTCACCTTTTGGCATTCGCATCAGTGGGGGGTCACAACACTCCATGTGGAAACCTCGGTCACAGGAGTCGCAGAACAACATGTTGTCCTGTAAAATACAAACACACACAGACAACACAAGAGTCAAGGACACTAATTATGTATTTTGAACACTAAAGGAGATTGTGACTGCTCTTTTTAGAGTTTTTTTTATTTTTTAAATTGAATAGAAGTGATAAGGATCGCAAGGCTAAAGTTAAGTAATAAATGCATTATTAAAAAAAAAAAAAATGTACAAAACTAAAAATCTGTGGTATCAGGAGACATTATAACATGGTAGTACATCCCCATTGACCCACTATTGTACTACACACTGAAAAGTACATATCTGAAGTGCATAATGTAAGCATATGCACTACCATTCAAATGTCCAGAATGATATTTTTCTAAAGAAATTAATACTTTTATTTAGCAAGGATGCATTAAATTCATCAGAAGTTACAGTTAAGACTTACATTGTTACAAAAAGATTTCCATTTCATATAAATGCTGTTGTTCTGAACTTTCGATTCATTCAATAAATAAATAAATAAATACCACAGTTTCCAATAATATTAGACATTTCAAAAAAGAAGAAATTATATTAGTACGAGACTGGTGTGATCAGCTGTGCCTTCACAGGAAAAAAAAATAATTTTGAAACATTAAAATATAAAACAGTTATTTTAAATTGTAGTTATACTTTACACTATTACTTTTCTAATGCAGCTTTGGTCAGCATAGGAGACTTATTTCAAAAACCAACCCTAAACTTTTAAACGGTAGTGTAAATGAGGACACAGCCTAAATTAACATGATCTGGCAGCAACAATAAGAGAGACCATAGAAGAAAAAAAAAAAAAAAACCTACTGCATTTTTTCCTTGGTCCTGGCAGCTGCTGCAGGTTTTGCACTCGATACACTGCCACCACAGAGCTTTGACCCGTGCTGTGAGCTCTGGAGAGAACTTCAGACAGGATGGGTGCCCTGAGAAAACACAACGAGACAGCCTTAAATAACTAGAATAAAGCCTCATCCCAATGAGAAGACAGTGTAGTCCCACTCTGTAATAAAACAACTTCTCTACTCTTCATTTCCGACATGTTACTTCCAGTGTATCTGCAGAGTTTTTAAAAATCAAAATTAACCTTCACAAATAAAATTAATACTGTATGTCCATTCAGAACAAACCCATAATAACTCATGCATTTCCAATTGCATCACTTAACTAAGCAGATTTTATTCAATACATATGCACTGAAATTGGTTTACGTACCACTGTCAATACATACAAAATTAGAGGGCAAACGATGTCGGATTTTGTTGATTCAACAACACTGAGTTTAAATAAAAGCAAAAAACAGATTATTGTGCCAAAATCTGGAAATCTATTGAATGTAGTAATGTTTTTCATTCCTATAACAGAACGGCCCGAATAGAAGCTACAAGAGATTACACTGCGTTAAATGCCACATACAGTTTATTGTGTAACCAGAATACCAATAACAACCAGAAAGATATTATAATGTGGGACTTTTAATTATAAACAAGCCCAATATGCACTGGGAGTCTTATTTTTAATGTCTCTACTTTACAACTTCCAGCTGCTCATTCGAAAAAAAAAAAGATTAGGACAAAAATATGCACTCTTACATCCATCTACAACATATCATAACATGAAAACCAAGGAAATAGAGTCATAATTCATTAACGGTAGATCATAAGCTTGGCATTAATGTGTGGTATTCACGGTTTGTGAACTACTTTGAGCCAGTAGAATGTGTCAGCATCTTAACTTTAAAGACTTTAGTTGTATCGTTTACTACTTAACGTCTTCTTATATAAATGAATAATGAAAATGTTTGAAGTTCGAATGACCGCTTCCTTACCGCTGTTCCCGCAGTCTGCGCAGGAGATGAGCTCTTCGGGTTTCTTGTCGCGGTTCTGTTCCTTGGTCCCCAAACAGAAACTACAGATGGGTATGGGCTCTGCCACAGGCTGAGAGAGAAAAACAGAGATAAAGAGCAAATAAGAGAGTTATTGGCTAAATAGATCCAAATAATATGGTGAAACAACAGAGGTCTGAATATTGTGTAATTGAGGACAGTTTGGATTAATTAATTGCTCTTTATGAACTGTATTAAGGTCTGCCTCATTCAATTCTGAGCTGAGGACACTACTAATACCTCTTCACAGATTTAGCAAAGCCGGAAGAAAATAGACCAACTTTTAAATTCTGGTCCAGGAAGAAAAAACAAATAAAAATCAGCATGCATTACCAGTCAAAATTTTGGAATAAGATTTTTTTTTTTAATGTTTTTGAACATGTTTTTGTCTCGTACGCTCAACAAGGCTATATTTATTTGCTAGAAAACGCAGTAAAATAAGTAATATTGTGAAATATTATTACAGCTTACAGTCAAATAACTGTTTTCTATTAATACAATTTAAACTGTAATTTATTTCTGTGATCAAAGCTGAATTTTCAGCATCATTACTCCAGTCTTCAGTGTCACATGATCCTTCAGAAATCATTCTAATATGTAAGGCATAATCAACGACTAGCTGTGCATTAAACGATTTGAATGCACGACGCGCAGCGGAGGGTGGTTGCTTCCGCAAAGTACATTCAAATCGTTTAATGCACAGCTAGCCGTTGATTATCTCGTTTATGCCATGGTCATTTGCCAGCATTCACATATTAAAGATGTTAACAATATTTGTGCTGCAATATTTGACCGGAACGATAAAAATGACGGTTATTTTCATCTGTATTACTATTTAACTGTAACTGTATGTTACTATGGTTACCAATGTTTATAGGAAGCGCATTAATATAGAACGTGATTAAACTGACCTGGAACTACCTGTGCAGTTCAACGAATTTAAATCAACACCTGCCAGCCAATCAGAATCCAGTATTCAGACAAGACCATGGCATAAGCTGATTTAATGCTCACTTTTTTTTTTCAAATGATCAATTATTATCAGTCATTTTATCAAATAAATACAGCCTTGAGTATAATCGTCTTTCAAAAACATTAAAAATCTTAATTATTCCAAACTTTTGAGCACAATTTGTAACATTTATGCACTACCGGTCAAAGGTAATACACACCCAAAACACTCAAAAGGTTTTTTAAAAACAAAAAATTTACAACAAAAAGTGCTATCACTCAATGGGAGTTAAGGCGTTTTTAAAGCTCTCTGCTGTCAGTCGATAAGTGGGCATCAAAAAGCCCCCAAAAGATCTTACTGACACAAACCACAGTGGCTCAAAGTTTTGAGGATCAAAGGCTGCAGTGGGCATGATCACAGTGAATGTGTGGGGCTAGAGGTGGGTTTACTGTCAGGGTGTGGGCACAAAAGCATGTGTTGATGCTTATTCTAAGCCACACCATCTGACATTTGCTTCTGGAGCACCATTAATCTTTCAGTGTGTCCAAGAGAGACCCACCCACGACGCAGTATGCATCATACACCACACACACAGTGCACAAACAAACACATGAATGTGAATGCAAGGAGACAGATGTGTGGAAAAGGTGTATAGAGCTATACAGATGTGCAACAGTACAAACAAAGACTGCTACTATGGTTCTGAACATGTGAATATCAATCCAGTAGGCTATCATGGCAGTAACTGTGAAGAAAGATGCAAGGCGTTCTTGACTGGCTGCAGAAAGAATTAAGAAATGGCAGATTTAGGCTGGGACAAAAAAGGTCAGTGCGCATATGAGAGTGTTGTGTGTGTGTGTGTGTGTGTGTGTGTGTGTGTGTGTGTATATAAGAAAGCAGGTCCAGGCAGGGAGGAGAGAGGACAGTGTGATTTATTGGGTTCATTTTCCTCTGACTCAGGTCCACACACATACATACTTCAAGGGTGGGACTCTAAGAAAGAAAACCAAACCCATACACACACACACTTCTCCTAGCCAAAAGACCCGATCAGAACTAGGTTAAACAGAATACTGTTGCATACTTCAACCATTTAATGTCTCTTCTCTATTTATGTTGTGACAGAACTAAGACTTCACATATCAGAGATACAACAAGATATAGAAATCTTACTACCTTTAGCATCTTATCTGATGAACAAAATCAAAATCCTCCAACAGAGAGAATGAGCTAGAAAGATTTTGCACCGTTTACAATCATGAACAAATTTACAACAGATGATTTACCCATGAAAACAAAATGTCACTCAATTTCACAAAATAAAAATAATTCATTTTACTGCAGTACTGGTTCAACATTGTTTTGATTCAACATCTGCTGTTATTGCATTAAGAATGAAAATCATTAGGGGAAAAATAATATTAAGATCTAACCGTTCAGTGTATAACTAACTGACAAACATAATACAATGTGCACAACAGGGTATCAAACTAACACTCACCACCAGCCAAATATAGGTATGTTTTGAGTAGTTGCCAGTAACTTTGCTAATCTACCAGCCACTGCGGTGGGTAACTTGGAATGACATTTGACGAGAAATGCTGTTGCTGTTGATAAGATGCGCTTGAACAAGCACATTTGTTTATATCTTGATAAACAAAAGCCATCAAAGTGCATGTCATATTGAGAGTTTGTTCAGATGTTCAGTGGCGCTCTGCCGCTCATGCAGGAGCACAAAACTCTCGTAGAAACACGTGAAGAGTTTTCACAATCCTCTCATGTCTCAACATAGTTTCCTAGAGTTTAAAACTGTTTAATGTAGACAAACAATCCAAGTTTACTGTCAGTGTCAACAACTAGACTTTACCGTTATTAGTGCAGGAAGACATTCTTATCGTAGGGAGAATTTTTACCGGTATATTGCAAACGATAAGATATTGTCCATCCCTAAACTGGAATATATGATTTTTGGCATGTGTGTGTATGCATGCATGCATGTATGTGTATACACACACACATACATACATACATATATACACACACACACACACATATATATTATCAATTCAATATCACGATGAGTCACATTCTCAGTTTTCAATATTACTGCATATGGCTACATTTTCATAAATTTTAAATCAAATTTATTTTGTGCAAAATTTACTTTTTTTTTAAAATTATATAAGCAGGCTACCTTTTAAAACAATTATTTAAAATAAGTGTTCAAGTATCTGAAAGTTTACAGACAATAGTTATGGGTTTTTCTTTTTTTCCTCAGCATTATTGCTGTTTGATTATTACTGATGAGATCATAGACAGCGGCAGCTTTAACAGGCTGCATTCAGACTAATGCACTGATCTATTTCCATATATCAGATGTTTTGTCCTGCACTGAAAACATAACTGACTGTGTTTACATCAATTTCATATAAAAGTATTCGAAAACGCAAGTGCTTTTAACCGCAGCCGCAATCGAGCTTCAGCACAAACACAAAGCGTACGTGAAAGTCTGTCAGTGCATGAGTTTCGTGCATCTAATAGTACTGCATACTAAACGCCGTAAATGAAAGCATAGCTAAAGTAAGGAAGCACACACTGTCAAGCAATGTGCACGTGTCTCAGTGCAAATTCTGTGCAATGAAGCCCGCCGCGTCTCTAGCGCACACGTGCCATATGCAGGATACTCGGTCTGTAATTATTATTCGAACAATAAAAACACTATTCGAATTTTATTATGTGTTGATTTGCTGGCTGTAAATGCAGAGAATTCATGATAAATCCTAAGCAGTTATAACTAAATGCACTGGGCGGCGCTGTGGAGCGTGTTAACAAGTTGATAGTATTTGAGCACAGAATGTCATCATCTGCCTCACGAAGTTTGGATTTATTTGGATCTAAATGATCTGACAAAATGTAATTACTTCTGAACAAATGAATTAGTGAAACCGATTTATCATAATATCACCACCAATGAGACATGTTTTCAACCAAAATAAAACCTTGCGATATAACGTAACGTTGTTGTAGAACATTGTTGTGTAACGGCTAATCATAAGCTCGTTCTGAAATCGTGACAAAAACTTGATAATTAAAAATAATGTCTCTCTTATTAAACCTCATTTAAATAAACGAATAGGTATTAGTTTTATATGAGCCCAAATATTCGAATGCAAAATTTTTGGAAAATGCCCATCCCTAATATACACATGATATACATATATACATATACACACACATACACACACACACACACACACAACACGGTTCAAAAGTTTGGGGTAAGTACAATTTTATGAAAGAAGCGTCTAACACTCAAGGCTGCATTTTTTTTTAATCAAGAATACAGTAAAATATTACTATAATTGAAAATAATTTTACGTATGTTAATTATTTTTTTTTAACAATGTGATTGATTCCGTGAGTCGTTACTCCAGTCTTCAGTGACACATGATTTGATGCTCAAGAATAATTTATTTTCGTCATTGTTGAAAACTGTTGTGCTGCTTAACATTTTTGTGGAAACTTTTTTCAGGATTCTTTAATGAATAAAAAGTTCAAAAAAACTATCTGAAATGAAATCTTTAAAATTATTAAAAATGACCATTTTCTTTTATAATATTAATGCATGATTGCTGAATAAAAGTATTACTTAAAAAAACTCTTACTGACACCATCTTTCGAAAAGTACTGTTTTTATTTATTATTTTAAGTTTGCACACACACATACACCTGCACAGCATAGGATAGCTTGCGACCTGCATTGGCCTTGATACCACTTGATAATTTTTGTTCAGAACAAGTCACTACAAGTTGAGAAACCCGGGCAGTTTTGCGGACACACCTTGCGTTAATAAAACAACTCTTTCATTCTTCATAAAGACCAGCACAACAACTCAGATGAGATGAGCAAACTATTCACAAGGCAAAATTAAAGCACAGCTGCAAAGTAGCAGACCACCGCAGGAAATCTAAAAATATTTCATGTAGGAGAGAAAAATGATTCTTTACAGAAGCACATCTGACAGGACAAAAGCCGCCCCCTCACACACACACACACACTCGAATACATGCAAGCATGCATCAATCTGCCAGTTTTTCCCATTCTAATGCAGCCTTCAATTTCCACTTAATGTACGCAAAGCTGAGTGCATGTTGTGCGTGGGCAATCAGACACTGGAAACCTGAATGAGTAGACGGGGATACAACAGGAACGGCAGGGGGAGGGAGAACAAAACCTACCGTCCTTGTCTCTGGCTCTGTCAAGGTTCTCATTAACATGTGAAACTCATTTCTGCATTCACCTGACTGTGTAGCCCCCTACCCATCACCCACAAACCCCTGTGCAAGAACCTCCCTGATCAACACAGAGGGAGACATCGGGACACACTAAAAACACACCCAAACACAAACAGGTGAGAGAAAGGAAGCAAAGAAAACAACAATAGATGGCAGAGATGCAGATGCAACAGTACTGTCAGATGACAGGGCAAGACGAGCTCTTACAGTCCCACTGGTTCTGTATACAACCAAAACAACAGTATGTCTTTTGGATGGGAATATGCCTTGACCTTAAAGTGTTTTTACCACCATGCATGGTCCCTTCAACAAAGGTAAACTCGAAATGTTACTTTTTACTAATTATACTGCATATCATTTGTATTGCTATTAACATTTTTAAAATGTACACTATTACAACAATTAACTTTTAAACTAAAAGGGATTTTATAGATGATATTCTGAAGTGAGTTGGTAACCAGATCCCATTAGGGCTGCTCGATTATGACAAAAATCATAATTAAACTTCCCTTGTTTCTTATTAAAGCTAAAGACCTTTTAAAAAGACCTTCTGTGAAGAGCAGTGTGTTATTTTGTCTTTGTCTGTTGTTGTTTGAATAATATTAAGCACACAGTCGGCAGCAGGAATATAGCACGCTGTCACTTTAAGAGCCGCACGGATCCAATTTACTGTTACACACGTATTTTCATTCTCATCTGTTTACATTAATTTATTACATAATCGATGAAGGTTTACGTGAATGAACACTAAGCGCCGCATTTTGACACATTTTTGCGTGCATTTGATCATTTAGGCGCATACATTGAGCTAAAAGATGACTTTACATGTCCGTGATCTGTTCTGTCTCGGAGCGCAAGCCTCCTGAGGAACAGCGCAAGTTCTCTTTTTAAAAACATTAATAAATCTAATCAACTTTAATAACTCAAGCACGTCCCATTCTGCAAAAGTCACGTTACATGATTATACTGATTTACACGTGAAAAAGGGCTTTTATTGAGGAGTGAAACATACATTCACATCTAATGTTAAACTCACTTGACAAGTAACAGTCTCTCAGAGAATGGCTCGTCACCCCACGGAAGAGAGGGGCGGGGTGAGCAGAGCTCATTAGCATTTAAAGGGTTATGCACTGAAACGGGTCGCTGTGAACAGAGCTGTTTTTGACAAGGGTAAAAAGGGTGTCGTTTTACATTACCATTGAGACATTAACCAAAGTATGTTATAGACACTTCACTAAGACCCTAAAGAATCATACCAACTTGTGGAAAATGGGCATCTGATGTCATTTAATTTGCATGCTGTTCTGACAGGTGCATACACCTGAACCATGCACATACTAAAAAGCCTGTCAAACAGCGCCTGATTACTGGACTAAGTTATCTTTTGTGTCTGATTGCACTAATATTGTAAAAAACACACAAGGTTTACATATAAACAGTTAGTTATGTCTAAAGAGAAAGTAAACAGTTGAGAGAAAAATGAATGCGTGCCTGTATATTAGATGCATGCAGGTCTTAAAGTGACAGTAAACTAATACTACTAAACATGCAGCCACTTGTCATAAAAAGGGATACTTCACCAAAAATTAAAAATTCTGTTATTTGTCATTTTTCATTTGTTGTTGTCCCAAACCTGTATTAATTTATTTCTTGTTCTGAACACAAAAAATTATATTTTAAAGAATGTGGGTAACCAAACAGTTGCTGGTCCCCATTGACTTTGATAGACGGAAGCAAAATACTACGGAAGTCATGGCTTTTATGTTCAACAGAAGAAAGAAACTCATTCAGATTTAAAACAATTTGAGAGTGAATAAATGATGAGCTATCCCTTTAAATGTTAATAAAACAACAAAACAGAGAAAAATCACTCACTGCTCTCGTGTGAAGAACTTTCATAGAGTTGCTTCAATAAGAATCAATGAATAATTTATACAGTGAAGTGTTTACAGTGTTTTATTTTTATATTTGTTCATTCCATTTCTTGAATGCTACTGTTAAATACCTGAAAAATAAAGCACTGTTTGTTTTATTTGTATATTATGTATATTTGTAACGTGCATCTTACTCATTTTTTAATAAAGATAAAATAATGATTTTTAGCATTTCCTGCTCTGGCCTAAACATCTGCCAATCCTTTTTATTTAATATTTTGTTTCCTTGTAAGACTTTGTTTTTAAAATAGGGAAATTAGTTTGGCTCAGACAACTTGCAAAATAATAAAACCAACATGACAAAGAATAGGTGAAAAATAGTGAATCGTGATTTTCCTGACAAAAATCGTGATATGATATTTTTGCCATATCGCCCACCCCTAATGGGAACCAAAATGGAAGTCATGCAGGTTTGGAACGACATGAAGTTAAGTAAATAACAGAATTTAAGAGTCAGCAACTGCCCTTTAAAAACATCTTCAGTAGAAATGCACCGAATGTTTGGCAACCGAAATGATTCGGCCGAAAATAGCAGAAAAGCTATAGTTTGAATAAGCGAAAAGACCGAATAAACTGTACCGAACAATGACGTGACACGATCAAATAGAGGCACGCACGCAGTGTGGAAGAATTTGTCCGAGAAAGATGCAAAAATCATTACAAGCACCGACAGCGAAAGACTGTTCAGTACTGCACTGCATGTCTTCGAAGAGAAGAGGAAGGGGTAGCTGATGCTGGTTACTGTATGATGATTAAAGTCGCGAAATGGCCTCAATCAATTAGTAAATAAACTGTAGAGCGTTGTGTTTTCTAATACACGCACGGATTGCATGTATTCAAACAGCGCTGCACGAGCCCGCGGCGCTATCTGCTTGTTAAGCCAGGGACAGGGTTTAAAGTCCAGAGGGCCGAAACAGTGTTACTCATCAGCTGCTCAGTAACATTTTTATGCATTTTTAAAATAAAATATGAAAAGACAGACAATAATAACGATAATAATTACAACAGCTCTATTAATACATTATAACACTCAAATTTGGATATGTAATATTTTCTAATGTTTTAAAATAATTATCTTCTGCTCAACAAGGCTGCATTTATTTGTACAGAAAATAAATAAATAAATAAATAAATTTAAAAATACGTAACCGATTCAAGAAGGGGGTCTCAAAAATGGCCCAAAAAAATATTGTTTCACCAACTTATTAATTTTTGGTTAAATTGTGCTTTGTTGGTATAGTGTCTGCTAGAATGTTTAAAAAAAAATGTTCAGTGTTAAGTAAATATTTTTAAATTGTTTTCTAATTGATTTTTTCTTTGAAAAGCTGGACAAAACAGTAAAAAGTACATTTTGGCTATTTAATTTATGCAATGGTGACAAAAAAAAAAAAAAAAAAAGCGAAAACCCGCCAAGAATGTTCATTTCGGTGCATCCCTCATCTTTAGATAGATATATGTAATGATAGATAGATCGAACAACAACAACAACAACAACAGTATGACAGACGGATAAATTCTTGACAGATTCTTTATTTCATCTATTCCTAAAAGCCCTTTCATGGCAATACAAATAAAACACCTTTCAGATCAGGTGCAACTGACAAAAAGCCTCCTGCTGACTTGAAGCAATGAGAAATGAAGTCCACTGGTTGGTTTATCAAGTCTCAGGGCAGCTTCACAAACAGAAGTGGCAAACAAGCCAAAATCCATTGTTCTACGCTGACCGTTCCTGTTAGACTAACTAAAGTGAGGGATTCCAATTTGGAGGTCATTCTAGTGACACAAACAACATGCAGCTGCAAATACATCTTACAGCAGGGAGTAATGAAGCAGAGAACATGTGTGTGCTAAATCACATTCAACCTTGTAGAGCTCAAATCCATCATAGGACATGACGACCATACCATTCCTGAGGTCATTCAAGGGTCAGCATAAACTGGTACATAAACCAAGGAGCAAAAATTGCGAACTCGTGAAACATTTAGCTTTCCATATTACAAACACAACAAAACCATCAAATACAATCTATACGTTTTATTTTCTCCACGAGACAAAGCAAAGCAACAAAACACAGACAATCATTCAGAACACAAGTGATGTTTAATACACAACATGCAGCTGGATTTTAAACTATTGAGAAAGCAATGTCAGATCATAACCGTGCAATTTGGCTGATAAACAGAAAAGGATACAAAAACCTTGTCAATTTTGAATAACTTGAGTAAATATTGTGCATCTCATTTGCTGTCATTACATCACCTTATATTTATCAGATATTACATAATTTGCCAGACTGCATCAGCATACCATTAAAAATAGCTTTCATACCAATGAAATTTAACTATAGATAGAGAAACAAGGCTATAAAAGCCTGGTTTAGTTACAAGGTAGACAACTATTCTGATGCTCTAATGCCTCAGTGTGCTTAGACCTATACAGAGGGATAATGGTATTGCTAATGGTTATCATTCAAGTCCTGTGAGCCTCTTTACATTCTAGAAGCGTTTCTGGTCAACTCGTGCCACACCAGAGCAGTCAGGACAAAAGGGCCAACACTGATTACCTTACCTACCAACCTTAACAATGACACATAATCAATGTCCGGTGCTGTTTTGTATGCATGTCTCTTGTATTCTCTACAGCTTCACTTTGAAACAAGAATAAGGTGAAAAAGTACACATTTATATGTACTGATGGGTTTGAGGGGTGCAGGTCATTTCAACAATGCTGTCCAGAAGATTGAAGGGAGTGTCCACCTTATTATGCAACACCCAAGTTATTTTCTGTGAATGTTTAAGACTTTGAAGACTTCTGCTGTAAGTAAATAACTACAACAAAGTGCAGTAAACAGTAAAACTATCTGCGTTACAAAAATAGCGTTCATAAGTACGATAATAAAGTAATATGATGGCAAATACTAGCTTGCGATATTAAGCAGCATAACAGACAATTTTAGTACAGTTAAAATAACTGGAAGTGGGTGATGTGTTTAAAATATGGTGGATACAGTATATGGTATTAAAATATGGTGGATACATACAAGTTCTACACATCGTGTTTTGTTTATTAAATATTTCTGGATAATGTGATTATGCTTTCAGGTTCCAATACGAGCGCAGTACACTCAGCTCCAATTTGAAACACTTGAAGTGAAAAACATCTATTTCATCTGGACCTGGAAATGACAACCTTACAATGAAAACCTGGAGTGCAGACTATTTTTTTTATTATATTTCTGGCAACTTAATTGACTAGAATAGTGGATAAGCAACTTACTAGGGATAATTAGGTGGAAAAATGTCCAGGTTTTAACCTTATCACCATTACAGCGGTCTATACTAACATTATGCTGCTGACTATGAACTGAACGTCATCAGGCGGCAAGTTCACATCCAGAGCGTCATCTGAATTTTCACACGTCCCCGGAATGACCGCCCGAGGAACTTTCCTTCAACCCAGGAGCTTTCAGCTGTGAAAGGGCAACACGAGGCTCCCATCCCTCTTACTGCTGACTTTTACACAAAACCCTCTCATCAGGACCAGCCCACTTAATGTCCTATATACACACGCTCTCATAATAACCCCCCAAATGCTATGAGGTTTCCCATCTATACCTCCATGCCCCTTGTTTGACTCCCAGCCCCCCCCTCACTCCCCACAAATGCCCTGACAATGACCCTCTATTAGAGGTAGAACGTGTGAGCGAGTCTGCGATCATGTTTAAATGGAGGAGTGTGTCATTCTTGTGTTGACTACACAGATCTCTCCTCCATATCGGGGTCACAGCCAGTGCTCACCCATTTGTTTTGCTCCCTTCCTCACTGCACTGAAGCAGAACCCTCAATGATCATATACTGGCTGCATGAGTAGAGTCAGCAATATGTGGCTATAAACAGTCAAGCTGGAAACAGTATCACTGACAGTCGCCTATATATATATATATATATATATCAGACAAACACACACCTGCTAGTGAAAAATCACGTGCATTCTTCTAAATTCAAGCGTAAAATCAAAGCCGCGTCACAAACAATTCAATGCCCTCAAATGATAATTCCTGCAATAAAAGTATAACTTCGTGAAGCAAACATGTCCAAAGTGTTTTGTTTGCACTAAATGAATTTTTTGAACCATACAGTGAAGGCTGCGTAAAAAGCAATGATGACACACGCTGCATGTGAATTGCAATACAATGTAAAAACTATCTGGTCTGAACATGAAATCAATTCAGACTGCGATTACATATATTTTGTGGGACTGTCACTTATCACCCAATGCCAATTCTTAAACACATTCTCATCTTATAATGTTCTCTCCGTATAATGCAGCTTCACTGCAGACATGGAGGTACAGCATTCAAATCCTGTTCAAAAATATAGTGACGTGACTATTGTTCTATTCTTTTAATGGACCTCACGGTTCACAATCTTCTTGACCAATGAATTTCAATGACTTTTCCTGTCATGCTTCACTGCTGGACAATGACTTTAAACATTTTGTAGAGATTGACTCGAATATTTAGACATTTTACAGTTTTCAAAAAATTCACAAAAAAAGTAAATGGTCTAGAAATGCCAATTGATGCCATGCATGGCAAAGGCTATAACACAGTTGCTGGCAATACTAACATAGATGACAAAAACATCACAGTTGGGAAGAAAACATAGACCTCTTGGAAAAAGCAAAGCAGCAGGAGGAAGAAAGACAATCAAACTTTAAATTAAGCACAATCGAAAGTGTTAAAATGCTCCATGTTATAAATGTAAAATTGCATCAACAACTAGGCCCAACATTTTCCTGAAATGCTTGATTTACAATAAATGTAAAATCCTGTGCATCCTAAAAAAAAACTAAAGACACGTCATCACAATAGTGATCTAATCTAAAACAAGCCATTGGCAAATTCTAAGCCTTTTCTTCTACTGCAGACGCCTGGAGTTGTCATGTGACTTCAGGCCACTTGTGGAAGCCTTGATTCCTGAGCCAGACACAACACACTTGGAGAACCTTTGGTTGCACGTAACGACTTCAACATCACGTTCCCAAATCAAAACACAGACATGAACAGCCGCAAACCGAGCTCAAATTTAGCATGGCATCATTCTGACAGCCAACACCCTGCAGTGCACATCATGGATGTGACCCATATCAGATGTGATAGGAGGGGTGGGTGGGTGTGAATGCGTGTGTGTTTAGCCTCTGGGGAGCATAAGGCAGAGCTGCTATTTATCAGGTTACAAAAAAGTGGGTGTGTATTGTGCTGCTCTTGCCGCCTGTATGTCTGCAGTTCAGCCTCTATCTCTCTCTCTCTCTTCATCCCTCGCTCCGTCTCATGCAGGATGGTATGGAGTATATCAGTCGGAGCATGTGTGGCTCTTTTCTTCCACCACTACACACTTCCAGTTCACCTCTCCTATATGCTCTAACACATAAGCCGTTGTTTTTTCTTACATTTCCAAACATAAAAACGAACACATGCCCTCTCATTCAGTCACACGTTGTCTCTTTCTCTGTCTCTCCCCACCAACAGCGGCACATCTTGCAGCTGGCAGCCTCGGCAGGGAACAAAAGTCACGTGACCGCTCATTCTTGACCATCTCTGCCATGTTTTCTTTTAGACCACCTCACTTAAACAAAGCATTTCATTAGGGCTGGGCGGCATATCGAGTTTGTACGATCGAGTTTAAGCGATATGGTAAGAGGCAGTAGTACAGTAGTTTGACACGAGCGCATCTGAAAAATGGAGTGAGCATGAGACTTGCTTTATATTAAGGGCTTTAAAATTACTCGTAAGATATAGTTAACACGTAGCCTATAGTTTAAAGCTGCTCGGGCCGTGAGATGCTCTGACAGACTAACGTGCCACTGACAGAGACGCTGCTGGTGCTGTTTAATGCATCTGCTGTTTTCCTTACATTTCACAGGTATATTTTCCATCTGTAAATGTTAGAGAGTCATGGAAATATTTCCATTTTGCTGTCAGGAGTGCATGAGCCTTCTTCGTGTGATTCTCTGCTAAACTTCACAGACTTCAGGGAACGAGCGACGCAGCGCGCATGCGCGCCAAACAGAGAGCGCAATAGAATAAGAGCACAATAATTGTGTCATATGTAGAATTTTAAACTTATAAGTGTATTTTATGATGGCAGATAGCAGTAATGAGGTAATCAATATATAATGCAATTAATCTGTGCTCTTGTGATTATTTACTTTAATCTTTAGTTTAGTGAATTGAACTTCTGCTTTAAAAAGCATTATTTTTGTTTTTAGACTGTAATGTTACAATGTTAGAATGTAATGTGCTTTTAGCCCCTTTTTTGCACATAATGGACAGCATAGACCATACTTTCACTATATTTGTTTGTATTGCCTTTAATATTAACATCGTTTCATTGGACAACATTGGGCAGGATGTTTAAATTAATAAAATAAATATTTTAATCCAAATAGAAAATACAGAGATATCTCTCATATATTTCAGCCAAAAAAAAACAAAAACAAGATTTTTTTTTTTTTGGCCATATCGCCCAGCCCTACATTTCAAACTAACAACTGAAGTACTCTGAGACTCACAACATGAAACCTTGGAAATCTATAAACCCAATTCGGTGTTTGCAAACAGTGATGACGTTTTTTGTGGGCAGAGCCTATCTGGTGGCAGAAAATGAGAGTTTTGAAGTAGCAGTCTACGGAAGCCATGGAATACAAGTTTGAGTTTATATTTCAAAATTCTGACTTTATTCTCACAATTTCAAGATTATATTTCAAAATTCTGACTTTATTCTCACAATTTCGAGATTATATCTCACAATTCTGATAAGGAAAAACAGCTCGCCATTCTCTCTTTTCCCCTCGGCTCAGAATCATGAGTTTATATCCCTGACTTCTGGCTTTTTTCCTCAGAATTGGCAAACTTGCTATTGTTGAGTTAAACTGAGTTATAAAGTCCGAACTAGGAGATATAAACTTGCATTTGCGAGAAAAATCTGAATTGTGAGATAAAAAAGGTACATGTAAAATGTTAATGGCAATAGATTTAAATAGTATTTCATGCTGTAACTGTAGGACTAATACAATATGTCCCCTATGAACTGCATATGTGAATATATTACGTAGACTTCTTAAATCAAATTTATGCTTTAAAAGTAGAGTAATCATAGCAGTTTTCATCCATAGCCTGTCCGTTTAAATGTCTGCGTTTAGCTTCAAGTGGCGTCTTTGACAACAATATTCTACAAAAATGATTTGCATTCCAATTCTGACATCAAAAGGCACAAAATTATATATTTTTTCCTTACTCCACGGATTTTACCCGTTTATCTCCACTTGTTACCAGTGTTTTTCTACCGCCACAATGCACGCAGCTGCAAGTGAAGTAACTGTGACGTCTACTCCAAATTGGTCTATATTAGGAAGCCATCTGAACACGTTCAGGCCTAAAAGTATATATATATATATATCAGAAATTTAACATGCACTTTGACCTGCTTTCAATTATTTCTGGACGTTTAGCGAGTCTCATAAAGCTGTTTGCTTACTCAAATCATGTCACAGGTGAGAGCCACTATTTGAAACAGAAGTGAAATATGTAAATACTGGTCATCAGACAGAGAAACTGAAAGTGTGCTTTGCACAAAACTTCCACCAAACAATGGAAAGCGCTTCATCGACTCACCCGATCTTGTTCATGAGGCAGCAGACGAACCGGAGGCAGAGAATCCAGAGACACGCAGCCCGTCCCGTCGTTATGAGAACTCCTGCTTACCAACTGGAAGAGCGGCCCTTGTTTTATCACCCGTCCATGAGAAACGGCCCGCTTCAGAGACAGTCGGAGCTGCTGGTGGAAAAGGCCCGGCCCCATAGAGCCGCTGCCAGACAGATAACCTGCAACATCAGCCTGGCACTTCAGAAAGCGTTCGATGCTCTTCAGGGACGATCCGCCGGGTTCGTGAAGCCCCTCTAGAGAGCGCTTGATGAGTTTGTTCCAGTCCAGACCGGGTTTTTTACTAGAGCTGGATGAGCTGGAACTGCCTCCCGCCCGAGGTTTTGTGAACCCCAAGCGTCCAGGGTTATCGGGGTCCTTGTAGGAGTTGAGCCCCTTATTGGACACCTTGAGTACGGAGCCATCTTTAACGCTGAGCTCAAGGTGCTCCAGGACCGTCTTGCGGTCAAGCCCATGGGACATTGACACAGCATTGCAGATGCGCTCTTCGGACGGCCGCTGCTTTTGCTTTTTTACCTTCTTGATGGCTTCCAAGATCCAGGTGGTGTACAAGGGGTTGGCCAGCTTCACCATGGCTGCTGTAATACTGCTGGGCCAAGGCCCAACACACTCTCACAACCGTTAGGAAGCACCCAGTGGCCTCAGCCCTGGCGCTGCCTCGTCGTTGTCCTCCTCCTCCTCTCTCTTCGTCCAGGAGGCTATCCTTTGTCCCGGGGAGGTGTAGTAAGTCTCTCTGTGCCTGAGCAGGAGCTGTTAGAGAGGGAGCCGATCACCATAGCATAGGCTCCCTAAATCCCCCCCCCCCAACCTAGAACAGATCCCTCAAACCCAGTGACCCTTCCTTCTGAAGGGCTGCCACACCAAAGCAAAGAGGTGAGGTATGCAACAGACAGCAACTACTCCAAGAGAAAGTAGAGTTGCAAGAGCCTTGGGTGTCCTCTTATCCGTCCGTCTCAAAAGCAGTCAAGTAGAATCCTCGATTCTGACGATTAGTGTTATCCGTTTAGATGGAGCATCTTTGTAAAGAATTGTAGCAGCACTTTTGTAGACTTTCTTTTAAGGAAATGCAAGTGTGAAAATACTGTCTGGCTCGAACCTGTTGGAACAAGCCGTCCAGAACAGATCCCTCACTCCAAAAAGCAACGCAGGCTGACCATCATCCAACAGAGTAGTATTCTTCAGAAGCTCCTGCAACCTGCACGAAAAACATGAAAGGATCAGACTCTGGAAAATACACAAGACACATTGCAACAGACAACATTTTTGAACACTCATCTATATTAATCATCTAGCCATAGAAAGGGCAGAAAACAGTTCTACAGAAGCACATAGGCCTTGCTAAAGAAGGGCACAATGACAGCGAACTACAACTCCACGCTGCATTTAAAGAAAAGTTTGGGCCCCACATGATATTAGGAGTCTTTTACTACTATGCATTTAATAATTGTTATGTACAATGTTCTGCAAAACACTTTTACTACTATTGAGGTGGGATACGGTTAAGGTTAGGCACAGGTTACGTTGTATTGTTAGGTTTAAAGGTGAGTCAACTGTAGCTGTAGATATAATTTCAGAAATTAATTACAGCATACAGATAATTTTAAATGCAAGTACAGTAAGACATTGCATAATCACAATACATGCATCAACTAAGTCCTGCATTCAAATACAATCAGTTAAAATTCAGTTTAAACAAGTTAAAGCCATTATCAGCAGCAATGCATTTTTATTTTACTGTCCTTCTATTTGCATTTACTTATTGCATCATTTGATGTTACTACTATAGCAAACTTGAAACCAAACATAACCCTAACACCGTAATTAATATGCGCAATTACACTGTAACAAGAACATTTAAAGTGCAACCCAATAATCTAAACAAAAACAAAGAGAGCTGCCTTGTGAACAGTTGTAAACACACTGAAATGCACTATTTCCAGTGAAGGCACACAAAAGGGCTATATTAAAAATGTGTCTAAAACTCAAAGTGCCTGAAACAAAGTTATATGAATCGGAGAAAACAGAATCAGTGGTTCTTTTACGTACACAGCAATCTAAAGGTTATTATGCAATGTCTTATTATAACTTCAAACAAAAGTTTAGCAGTTTCACAACACTATGACAAGTGGCCACCTGTAAATTCTCTGTAAATTAGGTGCTAAAAACACATGTCAAACTGCAGAAAGGAAAGCACTAAATGTCAACACATGGCTAATAGTAAACAACACAGCTTGAACGCTGAAAAAAATCCAAATGTAAACAGTATTACACACAGCAGCTTAATAGTGGCCAAACGTGTGAAAATATACTTTAGTGTCGAATTACTGAAGCATATTTTTCCATTCCAAACGATGTAAACTTTTAAGTAAGTACCGAAGCCAGTGCACTAGGCGGATGTTGTTAGCTTCAAAACACAAGCAACGTGCAGCTGAGAATAAGGACAACGTTCCCTCCGTTCCCTTCAGAGCCTGAGATTTCACATCATAACGACTGGAAAACGGCTTTTTCTAGACCTTTCCATTCTTATTTTCCGTTAAGAAACCTCGCGGCCTAACTGAACACACAATGCCAGTGGCTACCGCGGTTAGCGCGCGCCTCAGCCGTTAAAAAAGATCGCCAAGATTCCTTCCTTCCCTCGCTCTGCCTCAATCTGTGCCGCGAAGAAGCGCTTGATAAAAAAACACACACACACAAAAAAATCCTCACACTAGATTGCTTCTCCGCGCTTCCTCCACCATTTTTCTCCTCCACTTCCTTCCCCGCTTACTGTAAACCAAGTCTGCGGTGGCGGAGGAGACGAGGCCCGTGAGGGAAGTAGTTAGGCCTCGGTTAACGTTAGCTTCTCCCCACCCTCCCCCTTCATCTCCGCGTAACGTTCCCCCCCTTTCCCTCTACCTTCTCCCGCTTCTTCCCTGAAAGACAGAACCACGAGTCCATTCGGACTCACTAACCGAGAGCATTTTAATCGCTACACGTAATTGCGTGGTACTCACCGGGATTTTGGGTCGAGTGGACGAGGAGAAGGTGCCAGAACGCGTTCGAAACACAGACAACAACAAGCCCAAAAATACAGCCAGAGAGCAGTGGCTCCAGAGCTGACGCCATCTTTGAGTGAAACAGGAGCTTTGCGCGTGGGGGAGGGGGGAAACAGTCCGCGCGAGGGAGCGTCTGCAAAGTGCGAATCCGAATCGGAGATGGGATAAGAAAGGGACTGCAGCGGGAGGAGAGAAGAAAGAGAGGCGGGGGGATACGGCTGCACACATCTGAAGGGCGAATGTCCGTTGCTTCTGCGTGAAATGGAAGAAAGGGACAGATGGTAAAGCGAAGGAAAAAAAAAAAAAAAGAAAAGGCGATGTGGCGCGCTTAGGGAGCGTCTGAATTTTGCAGTCGCGCCTTGAAGGCGGCGAGAGAAATCAAAGCGATGGAGTGTGGTTTTAATGTTAGAGGGTATTTAAAGATCAAAGACGGCCCCTCCACACCTCCCGTCGGGCTTCTGCGTAGCCATTCTGCTTCTGTTTCCAAGAGGAATCATAATGCAATGAAAAATGCATAAGCGCTCGTGACAAAGCAAATGTTTTTATTTTGGGTTGCTACGTAAACAATGCCTGCGAGAGTCACTAGCTACTAGAGAGGTTTATGTAAATTTCCCGCAGTGCCGTATGAAGCAGGGATGACAGGTGACCCACGCCAGAGATGTTTTCAATTTAACACCCACTCGGGAAATGTGAATCTGTTGCGATAGTGCCATCAGAAGTCATTAATAGAATATTTATGATATGATGTAGTTGCGTTGTAATTACTGTAATGTTTGAGCAGCGTGAATATATTAATATTATGAACGCATAATTACTATTCGGGGCATGCTCTAGACCATTTTTAAATCTTAAGAGAGGAAAACTTTAATATGAATTAGTTACGACTATTTTAATAATTTCAGAATAGCTTCATTGCGATTATGTAATAGCCTAAACGTGCTTTTATTATTTGCCATATCTGTATTATTAAACAATTCATATCAAAGCCACTTGTTTGGTGTTTAAAATATAAACTTAATATAAAATAAGTCTGACATTCACGCCTCCCTCAAATGTATTTTCTAAAATGTAAAACATTCAGTTAATTGTTGACATACATTGATACATCACCTGTAACTGTAGTGCTGACTGTAAATAGCTTGTGTGAATGAGCATGGCAGAAACCGGTATTATATGTGACCCTGGAGCACAAAACCAGTCTTAAGTGTCAATTTTTCAAAATTGAGATTTATACATCATCTGAAAGCTGCATAAATAAGCTTTCCGTTAATGTATGGTTTGTTAGGATCGGGCAATATTTGGCTGAGATACAACTATTTGAAAATCTGGAATCTGAGGGTGCAAAAAAATCTAAATATTGAGAAAATCACCTTTAAAGTTGACCAAATGAAGTTCTTAGCAATGCATATTACTAATCAAAAATTAAGTTTTTATATATTTACGGTAGGAAATTTACAAAATATCTTCATGGAGCATGATCTTTACTTAATATCCTAATGATTTTTGGAGAAAAATTGATAATTTTGACACATGCAATGTATTGTTGGCTATTGCTACAAATATACCCCAGCGACTTAAGACTGGTTTTGTGCTCCAGGGTCACATATGCTATGAGAAGTCAAAACATGTAAATGAAGCCAAAATTAAGCCTAGAAAATAGCGATCAGTGCATTTGCCATTAACTCACATCGTCAGCACAGTGGACCAATGCATGTTCATATCATATGTTTGCATGTATTATTTCCTGAAATGCACCCCGCAGCTTTGTGGCTCACTGGTGTCAAGGACTCGAAAGATATCCAGACAGCCAGCTTTAAATGTGTATACTTTATACATCTTTACAAACAGCAGTCAGGAAGTTATGAATGTTGCAGTCGTTCCTGTCTTTTTAAGGACAGCTGTCAGATGCAGAGGTAGCTGGCAGGTGTGTTGTTTTAAGAACAGGAACTACTATAAGGGAACTGAATTCAGAATTTTAAATCAGGTTTTGGTCGAGGCTTGTGTATTTATAAATCAAGCTTTTTGGCTCACCTGTTGGATGAAGTTGTAGATCACATTTAAGCTATTTGTGACAATTTATTAGTCTTTCGAAAGAGATTAAACGATTACACTTTGACCTTTTACATTTTGATGCATTTGGCATTAAGTTATGCATTAAGTGACTTACATTGCATACATTTTTTATTTCAGATTTCAGCTTTTGCTTTCCTCGGGAACTGAGACCCTGACCTTGGCTTTAACGCCATGCTCAACTGTTACTGTTAGTATCATCTAGACATTTTATTGAAACGGTCAAGGAGACAGATTTGCCCACTTTGCCCTCCAGTTTCTCATATGTAGGGGAGTAGATAGCTATGCTTTCTATTTATTAACTTTAAGGTGCACACGATGAAAATGAGGAAGAGACCTGACAGGCTTTGTGAGATCTGAGTCTCAGTCTTCAGCATACTTCTCAAATAATACCACTTATTTCAATTAACCGCAGTTATGAAGAGACATCATGCACACAATTACTTTGTACAACATATACTCCTTTTTGAACAATATGATGTCACTGATATATTATAAATATAAACTAATTTCACATAAAACCACTATGATGCTTTGACAAGCACATAGTATATTCTCCTTTCATCTTAAACACTTGCAGTAAAAAAAATAAATAGATAAAACTTGATTATATTCATGTTTCATTTGTGCCAACATGACTCAGCCAAAGCACCAGATTGAAGATTAATTTTTTTTTTTTTTTTTTTTTTTCAAGCCTTAGTATTTGTTAACTTACTTTGGTTTCTTGCTTGGCTTTATGTTTAAAGTGTTCTCTGCACTGTAAAAAAAAAACTTGTTTACTGGGCGAGTGATGTAATGCTACATTTCCGATGAAGAAACATTCTCATCTATATCTATTCCTTAAAAACTCAGAAGTATTCGAAAACAACCAAATATTTTTCCAGTAGCTCATTGATGCTGTTCACCTCTACAGTAATATTTAAAAACATTTTCATGATGAACGTTATGTGAAATAAATCCTCCATTTTTGGGAGCCCTTCTAATATTTGAATTTATGCTGGTGAAAGTGTGAAAACAGCATCATGTCAAGGAATGAGGGGGCTGTCCTGTTTTCGAGTGCTACCAGCACTGTCACTATAGAAACACACACATATAAAAATAAATAAAGCTGTACTATGAGGAGGTAGCAATGGCATCTGATAGACTTTCATAACACTATGTGGGCGAGCTGTAGTTGCCCTGCAGCACAGACTTCATCAAATAAAGATCATCACAGTTTAATTAAAACATTTAGTTTAACTGTTGAGTCAGTCCCATTGTGTTAAGCATGAAGTGTTAACTAGGATCAAAGCATGTTTCTTTGCTAAATGAAAAGAAGAACAAGCACACAACTTGTAGTGGAATAAAAGAGCATTACTGACCTTGTCTGCAACACAAAAGCAATTTGTACATACTTTTAGAGAAAAAGATGTTATTTTGGGGGTCATCTGCGTTGCTGGGCTCCAAACCATACACTGAAAAACTGCGAGCACAATTCGGGCTAGAAAAGCATCCTCTGACCTGTGCTAGTGTGTACTGGAGCTTTTAAAAGACCTATACTCCTCTGTCAAACACTGGTTTCTCTAATGTGGCTTTGTGGATAAAGATCAGTGAAAGCAGGTTGTAGGTTGTAAGGGCGATCTTTGTACTATCATCATTGTGCCCTTGAGCAAGCCACTTAACCCTAGGTCGCTCCAGTGGGACCGTCCCTGTAACTTAAGATGCGATGCAGCACATACAGTATGTGCCATCGAACTGTAAGTAAGTGGAATAAATTCCACCAGCATTAGAACCTTCTATTCTATTCAATGTATTTTATTTGTAACAGTGCAAATTGCTAAAAAAATTTTATCCAAAAATTTTAATTCTGTCATCATTACTCACCCTCATGTCATTCCAAACCTGAATGACTTTCTTTCTTTTATGAAACACAGAAGAAAGTATTTTGAAGAACGTTAGGCTCAAAACAACTTGACTTTCATTATTTCATTAATACATTTTAATGCTTTGAATTAAATATCAAAATATCAAAACAAGTGACAT